>NC_053449.1:22319483-22619483 GCF_007990345.1 Gossypium hirsutum | reverse complement strand
TCCCTCATGCTTCAAACCATGCAATTTTTAGCCACTTCCAATTAACCTATGACATTTTCAAGATTTTTCACATAAGCCCCTTTTTATTTATTTCACATCCAAATGACAAAATTTAAAGCATGAAATTTTCACACATACTTATTCATAAATAATAAGCATAAAATATAACAATTAATTATTTTTGTGACTCGGTTTTGTGGTCCCGAAACCACTTTCCGACTAGGGTCAAATTAGGGGTGTCACAACTCTCCCCCTTTAGGGATTTTCGTCCCCGAAAATTTCCACCGATGCATAGGTTAGGATAACGTTCTCTTATTGAATTATATCCACAAAGACATTAGCTCATCGATAGCAATTGTAATTCATTATTGATTTCGCATCGGTCTATAAAATCATTTTCTTATCTTAAAACAAATACATAAACATTTCTACAAGTATGCACATATATCTCATTTCCTTGATTTCATAAGCAATAATCACTTAATTTAATTCACAAATGCATTTCAAACACATATAAATCACATATTAACATGTATAATTCATATCATCAACCCACATATTCGTAACTCACATTTTCATTCATGTATAAGCTGTAACCTGACCGAAAGTACACATATACTCAAACATCCCAATAAATATCCTTTATCACTCCATCATATCTCACTATTCAACTTAACCTATTTCCAACAGAAAATCAACTTCCACATACCTGAACATTGAGTTCATTTAGCACATTCAATCACCGTTAACGATACCCGTATACAATCGATTTGGCATCAAGCCTCATATTGTATACCGGCATGGGATTTATTTTAGCACATAACCCATATATCCAAAATTATCAGCATTCATCACAAATTCTTACAGACTTTCAAATGTCGAACTTAATCGAAATAATTTCTTGAATATGATTAACAAAAAAAATAGGGGTCATTTAGCAATAGCACATATGACTTCATATACCAAGCATTCCATAGACTAAATCTGTGTTTGCGCCCGTGTAACTCACTGACTTGGGTCACATGGCCAAGCCACACGCCCGTGTATCAAGCCGTGTAACATTCAAAATGCAACCTTTAAAACCTAAAAGGGACACACGGTTGTGTCACATGGCCATGTGTTACACACGCCTGTGTCTTAGGCCATGTGGACAAGAAATAGGCCAATTTCAAGCCATTCCTTTCACCCATTTCAAGCTCACACCTACAAGACATTTGCACATACAATCAGGCTTTAAAACATACCTAAAATATGCATAATAAGGCTAATTCAATATGGCATCTATCCATACAACCAAAATGCCAAAAAGCGCCTAAATCACAATAATCAAACATACCTAAATTTGTGTCCAAATGGTCATAATTCAACCAAACATACTTAACTAAATTCCATATCAAAACATGCTCTAAATGATCACTTTGTAAACATGCCAACACTTACCACTTTGAACATAAAACCATGCATCAATATGATCATATAAACACCAACCATTAATCATCAAAGTGTCAAAAGCACACCAACCATCAATGTATCAAAATAACATAAGTTTTACAAATTCTAAGCAACATTAGATGCCAATATCGTTAACTAAATATTAGACATAAGTTCACCTATACATGCCATTATAACCATGATCAAAGCATCAAAATCTACCGATAAAATCAATGGACAATGTGATGGATTTCTAACTAGCTTCCAACTCGATCGAGCTTCCAATAATCAGTAAAGTAAAGGAAAACAACTACGTAAGCAATATATGCTTAGTAAGCTCGTATAAACTTTAAGCATAATATTTCATTTCAATAATAAATTTAATATAATGAACATAAACCTATGTTAAAGCCATAAGATTCATAAATATATATGATCATTACGACCATCGACTCACAAATGGGTAAGTTCATTAATGTTGCATATATTTATCATTCATAACATGATAGGGTTTTATGGGACGTAATATATAATCATAAACCTTTCTATAAGATTATACATCTTTCAATTTACTTACTTTCCATTCCGTTCCCAATGCTTATCATAAGCTTAAACGACGTTATCAATTCCTGACTTAGTGTATTTATCCATGATATAAGTATATATTCATCCATAGCATACATAAGTTTCTCATATATAAATACATCTTTCAAACTCATTATTCCCTTTTCATCAAATTTCATTTCAACTATGAATTTACCATTTCATTACCTTTCCTCACCCGTTTCATATGCATAACACACAATATATAAGCATAACATCAACCATGACTATAATCTAGTGCATTTAAACATAGCTATTTTGGAATCAATTACATGATAAACCATTTCATAAGAAATTTCATACTTTCATTTATACCACTTTTTCATGAACATAAGCACGTTACCAATTAAACACTTACCGTTTCAATGTATTTCATTAAGATTAAGCATGATATAATCCAATCATAAACTTAGCACAAGCTTAAGCACCAACAACAACACATGTTAGCATACTTAAACAAAATTCATGTGAACTTAACATAGATAACCATTATACTTAAGCATGATCCAATTGGATTTATCATCCTTCATAACATATCATGTTTTCCATGTATCACTATTTCAAATAGTTTCATACATACATGTCCTGGTTCATATTGACCACTTACCATTTCATTTGCATAACACATAAGACATAAACATAACATTAACCATAGCCACAAGCTAGTGATTAAACACATAACTTAGTAAGAACATCACATGTTAAGATATGGTACATAAACATAGCATCACTTAAATCATAATTTTCATAATCATGAATGTTCATACTTTGATCATCAGTACATCATACATTTCCATAATTGTCGTAGTGAAATCAATCGGAACCCTTACCAGTTCATCTCTTTTCATGCCTGTTGAACCACTTAGAATAATATCGGATACACGAGAAGCTCACACATAGTGCTAACACATGTTTGAAACCATTCCTTTCCATTTCCTTTACGTAAACACTCTTACGAGTCATAAATGGGCTTGCTCACACAAGCTGACAGTCAGAACGTAGCTACACGATACCGCTCACACAAGTTGACGAGTATCCGTAACAAATGTCGGAACTCAGCCATCGGTAGGGCGTTCAGGACCAACACCTGAAACATGGTAACCCTAATGACATGTCATTTGTATCCTATATATTCTTAAAGTTCAAACGAGACTCGATAGTTGTCATACGTCGTTGAATTTTCATCATTTCTTTACATAATAAATTTCATAATAACATATATATTAATTAATTTTCAATAGAACCATAAATTAAACATTCAATTTAATCAACCATTAAATGATAATAGTTCATACGAACTTACCTAGCTAAATTGCAGAAATATCAAAGTATAGGGGCTTTTTGGTAATTTTCCATTCTCCTCAATTTTCCACTCAATCTTGATCTAAATTAATTATTTCATTCAATTTATTAATTTATTCATTTTATTTCATTCAATTTAGTCTTTTTTACATTTTTAAAAATTTTCCCCTAACATTTTACTTTTATTCAATTTAGTCCCTGAGCCTAAAACATGCAAATTAACCATTTTTAATGCAAACCCATGCCAACCGAATATTCATGGAATCCAATACAGCCTATTTTTGCAACAATTTCACATCAAATCCTTTTATTTTACTATTTCAATAATTTAGTCCCTAATCGAAAAATTCATCAAAATTACTTAACAAAATACTTTTAAATATCAACCAACATTTCAAATTAATCATTTAATAAATAAAATATATTCATCAATGGAAACATTCAATATCTTTAACAGTTTCAAAATCGAAGGTACGGGCTAGACGGACCTAGCTATAATGATCTCAAAAACATAAAAATTATTAAAAACGGGGCTAGAACGGACTTACACGCACTAGGTGGACTTGGCTGAATATTGAGCCATCTTTTATTGAGCCATCTTCAACAAATTTCGATGAAACAAAAGTTAAAGAAGATGATGCCATCTTTTATTTGTTTTATTTTTCTTTTAATTACTAAATTACTAATTTAACCTTTGTTATAAAAATCCAAATTCGCCTATTTAATGTTTATCTTTGTCCACTATTTATAATAATGGTCTAATTACCATTTAAGTCTCTTTTCCTTTATTCAATAAACCATTTAATCACTCAAATCAAATAGTGATAAAATTTTATATCCTTTACAAATTAGTCCTTTTTAATTAATTAACTATAGAAACATTAAAATTTCTTAATGAAAATTTAATACAACCTTAATGACACTCTGTAAATATTTATAAAATTATTTACGGCTTGGTTTATGGAAACGAGGTCCTGATACCTCATTTTCTAAAACCACTTGACTTTAGGGTCTTACCACTTAAACTTAATTAATCATTCATAAAACAAAAGTTACCCTATCAAAAACCTTTTTAAAACCAAAGTGACCTGTAAATGTTAAATAATAGTATTTATGAATTTACTCGTCAAATTTTATGTCCCCGAAACCACTATTTTCGACACCACTAAAAAACGAGCTGTTACAGTCCTAGTATCAATCATTGGAAAAGATTTTGTAGGATTTTTTACTCTCTTAAGAAAACAAAAAATTTGGGATTATTCTATAGTGAATATCTCACGATACTAGAAGGTTACTCAGATGCAAGTTGGATTACAAGTCTAACTGACAATAAGTCCACATCAGGATGGATTTTTACAATCAGAGGTGGAGCCATTAGTTGGGCTTCCAAGAAACAAACTTGTATCTCAAATTCAACTATGGAGACTAAATTTCCTTGGCAACTACTGGCTAGGAAGCGGAATAGCTAAGAGATCTCTTGCTAGATATAAAGTTGTGGCCACAAGGTAGATTCGCCATTTCTATATATTATGATAGTGAATCCACCATGTCTCGAGCGTACAATAAGGTGCACAATGGAAAGTCTAGACATATAAGTTTAAGGCGTGAGCATGTGAGACAATTGATTAGGGACGGTGTGATAACTGTTACATATGTTAAGTTAATTGAAAATTTAGCGGATCTATTGACAAAAGGTTTGTCAAGGGATTTGGTTAAGAGTACCACCACTAAGATGGGATTAAAATCATTCTATTCACATCATTGATAATAGAAACCCTACCTTTTTCTAGGCAAAAGTTATTTTTGAGGTTCAAAGGGTAATAACAAGTTATCAAATGACAATGTGCACTGAGAATCAGGATTTAGTGTTTATGTTTTAGGAGGATGAGTTTTACTCTTAATGGATAGACATTAATTGTCATCAAATCCACCTATATAGACATGAAGTGGTGTCGTCGAGATTTTCTTTATGGTTTTCTCTCGTACATGTTTATGAAAAGGAATGAGCACATGGTCATAACGGTGCTAAAGCAAATAAACTCTTACTCTAGTACTTTATGATTATGTGTGAAACTTTTTCGGTGTTGAATTTAAGAGTGATGGTTCAAGCGACTAGCTACCATTCACTTTGTTGATACTCTGAGAGTTTGCACTTAAGGAAGGTTCAATCTGTGGATCCCTTTCTTTATGCATAATCGCTGTGCACTTATTTTCTAGAATTAGCAATCTAGTTGGGGATTATTGGAAATTATATACTGCAAATTAATTATTCATGAGCACTATTTAAATTAAAAGTAATGATTTATAATCTTACAAATTTAGTTATTCATAAGCACTATTCAAATTAAAAGTGATGATTTATCATCCAATGGATACATTTCCATAGAACATGTTTCTCCCAAGAAGTATGTCCAATATAAAGGGTTGTGGCTCTCCAAAATAGTATTCATTGAATGCATATAAATAGAGGCATTATGGTGCTCACAGATCACTTTTTTTTACAATCGTAAGAGTTAGGGAATTCTTCGACTTTGCTAATCAAAGGAAATTCAAAACTTCGTTGTATCCCGGAAGGACCTTTGTCTTAACCCTTTAGCAACTTTGTGTGAGGGCAAATAGTTTTCTTTGGAAAGCATCACCCGTACCTCAAAGTCTACTATTTATTGCCATATAGTCTCTAGCTCTACCATCTCCACTCAATATATCCAACAGCCTCTTGCTGGTAAGTTGAAGTGCAACATAGATGCTATTGTTTTCCATACTCTTGAAACTAGTTGGGCAGCTCTAGTTCAAAATGAATCAGGGGAATTCATTTGATGTGTTACAGGTTATTGGAAGCATTCACTTGAGCTCCATGTTTTGTTCTTTGTCATTTTGTTAGGCACGAGCGTCTGCTAATAAAGTTTCTCACACTTAGGGAAGGTGACTTTGATTGAAGCAAACTATTTGGATTATGTTACTTATCCTTCTATTATTTTCTATCTTTTGTTATTGGATTCTATTGATGTTTAGAGAAATTAGGAAGGGTGTATTAGGTAAACCTGATGGCTTGGGTATAGATTTTCCACTATGTTCTGGTCTATTTTACTGATTAATGAAGTTTATGTGTTTTACCAAAAAAAAAATTTACCAAAGCCAAGTTTGGTTTTTATGTTTTTTTATAGGTTTATTACATAAATTTAGTATAAATATTACTTTAAAAAGATGTTAAGGGAGCCTTTCGGAGATTTATGGAGATTTGTCTAAAGAACGTTTGTGATTGCTCATTAGCTTCAGTTTATATTTCAGTTTTTTTCTTTTCTTCAAACAATTGCTGCTTTTCTTTTAGGTAATCAATTTCAATTATTTTAATTACTTCCGTTCGTTATCAAAAGCACTCGATTGAATCAATTCCAAGGAGATTCAGACCCCATTCCATCATCATTTACACTACCAGAGCTTCAACTTCATCATTGAGCATCTCTAAACCCTCACTTTTCTTATTGTTAATTTATTTAATGGCCTCTGAATTTATAGGGTTTTGTAGTATGAAGATGGGTAGGAAATAAATTCACTTGGAATTGGGTAAACGAAGTGGAATCAATTAATCTAGGGCTAGGGTTTAATTAAAGATAATGGGGTTAAATTGAATGAACTTTAAAACCTAGAATTGATGACATTAGGTGAAAACTTAGATAAGTGAGACCAAAAGGGTATCTTATTGGACAACAAATTCAATTGTCCCATTTAGTTCGATTGAGGTCAAAAGATAAGATTGGTCTAAATTGCTAGTTGTAAGCTACATGCCAAAAGGATCTTTAACAATTGATGTGTTATCCACTAAAATCTCTAACCCGAAGATTAATTGTGACCATGGAGATTAACCAATTCCTAATATCTTTTATTTGATATCATGCATCACACAATTATACAAACTAATATTAAATCACTTTAAATTTTTGCACAAATGTCATTATTTTCGAGAATAATCCAATAGAGGAGAAATACCAACTGACAGTAACAGCTATACTGGAAGTTACAAAAATTATCTAAAAATGCACCACCATGATGAATTGTTAATAATTGTTTCGTAGTCTCGTGCGCATCCTAACCTCATGACTGTCAAATCGCATCCACAACAAACCTTAGTCAATCAATTGGATAATGTCAAACATCCACATTAATGAAGTTTGAAAACCAAGTCTTAAATATCCTTCAATAGTGGTTCTTAAAACATCTCGTCGTACTCTTGCCTTGAGAAGTTCCATATGTGTTATAACAACTAAAAACTGACGAAAATAAAAGAAAATGAAAAAAAAACACTAAACTAATCCTCCCAAAAACTAGTAAAGGTACCAATAACACCATGGCTTTCAAAGAAAGCAGAGCGAGTTTTTATTTATGTGCTGACTTTAGTCGGTGGTGTCTAGCGAACTTTTGCTTCCTTGAAAATCACTCAAAAGTAGTTGCAAACAAGGTGAAAATAAAAAAGAAAAATCAAGGTGGAGAGAATTTTGGCAGAGGTAGAGACATGAAAGGCTAAATTTTTAATTTTAAAAATATTGTTATATAATAATCTTTCAAATATATTGTTTAACAGATCAAGTATATTGATGTTGGACATAAATAATATATTAGAATCTAAACTACAACCACAAACATTCCATTCCAAGTTCAACCCAAAATCAAGTAAGGGTCTCTACTAAATAAAGAACTGATGGTCTTCAGGAAAATTCTAAAAATAGCTTCCTCAGCACTTGGAGCAACAAGAACCATTAGATTAGAACAATTAAAATTTGTAACAGTAAAAAGAAAGAAAAAAAACGGTTTGGCAGCCTAAAAGAGAGAATTCAATAGGGATTGTTAGAATTAAGTGACCCGACTCTTTATTTAAATAAAATATAGTGGTAAAATAAAATAAAAGTAAAATCCATATAGAATTACACTTCTTTTATTTTATTTTAGAATAAGGTTTTTTAAACCTTATTAAACTATATCTAATTGATATTGATTAGAATAAGGTGTTTCAATCTTACTACACTCCTATTAGAATATGGTTTTACAAGCCTATAGATAGACATAGTCTACTCCTCTTGTAATCATTTGAATTCGACATAATAAATTTTCTTCTCCTCTACCCGTGGTTTTTTCCCAAAAGGGTTTCTACGTCAAAATCTGTGTGTTTTTTATTTTTTTATTCTCTTTTCTTTGTGATATAGTGTCATTACCGACATTCTATTTTTTTTACAAATTGGTATCCAAGCTTCTGGGTTGTTCATCTCGATCACGGTAATGGCGTCTTTGAAGTATGAAATTTCGTTGTTGGATCGCAACACCAAATTTGCGTTATGGCAGATTAAGATGCAAGCAGTTTTTACCCAGATAGATCTGGAGGATGCCCTGCTAGGGATAAATAAGATGCCTACGAATTTAACGGATAAAGAGAAGAAGCATAAGGATTTAAAGGCGTTAACACAATTACATCTGCATTTGTCTAACGAAATTTTGCAAGATGTGATGAAGGAAAAGACTGCCGCTGCATTATGGAAGAGGCTGGAACAAATATGTATGTCGAAAACTCTAACCAGCAAGTTGCATATGAAGTAGTGTCTTTATGCTCGTCGTTTGGAGGAAGGTGCGTCTGTGTACGAACAATTAACAGTGTTTAAAGAAATTCTCTCAAACTTGGATGCTATTAAGGCTCAGTATGATAAGGAAGATCTAGGGTTTATTCTACTTTTTTCGTTGCCCTTGTCTTATTCACCCTTTAGAGACACGATTTTATATAGCCGCGAGTCTCTCACAGTTGATGAGGTTTATGATTCTTTAACCTCGTATAATAAAATGAAGTATCTTGTTGTTAAACCCGACTCTCAGGGAGAGGTCTCATTGTTCGTGGGAGACAAGATCGAAATGTTGATGATAATCGTGGAAGGACACAGGAACGAAATCCTTGCGGTAAATCTAAAGGTAGATCAAAGTCTTCAAATAGAGGTAAAACTTGTAACTTCTGTAAGAAAAAAGGGCACATTAAATTTGAGTGCTATAAGCTGCAGAACAAGATCAAAAGTGAGGCTGCGAATCAAAAGGGAAAACAACTAGAAAAATCTAGTGAAGCTAATGTTGTAGAAGACTATAGCGATGGTGAACTTCTAGTCACTTCTATAAACAATTCTAAAGTGAACGAGGAGTGGATCCTTGATTCGGGCAGCACCTTCCACATTAGTCCC
Source organism: Gossypium hirsutum (assembly GCF_007990345.1). Classification (NCBI taxonomy): domain Eukaryota; kingdom Viridiplantae; phylum Streptophyta; class Magnoliopsida; order Malvales; family Malvaceae; genus Gossypium; species Gossypium hirsutum. Next base: position 22,609,938 of record NC_053449.1, on the reverse strand, counting down.
AATTGGGATTGGTTTACAACTTACAAAATATTGTCTAAAAGTGTTGTTTTTATGGGAAATAATGCTTCATGTAAAATTGCAGGTGTTGGAATGATTAAAGTTAAAATGTTTGACGGTGTTGTCAAAACACTTAGTGACGTGCGACATGTTCCAGAATTGAAAAGAAATTTAATTTCATTGAGTAATATTAATTCAAAAGGGTACAAATACATAGATGAAAGTGGGGTTTTGAAAATTTTTAAAGGTTCCTTCGTTGTGATGAAAGGGTAGAGAAAGACTGCCAAGTTATATGTTTTGCAGGGTTCTACTATTACTAGTGATGCAGCTGTCGCTTCCTCTTCCTTGTCAGATGATGATTCACTAAACTTTAGCATATGCGCCTAAGGCATATGAGTGAGAATGGCATGGTAGAATTGAGCAAAAGAGGACTTCTTGATGAGCAAGGAATTTGCAAACTAAAGTTCTGTGAGCACTGTGTTTATGGGAAGCAAAAGAGAGTTCGATTCAACAGAGGAATCTATAACATGAAGGGAATGTTAGAGTATATTCATTTTGATCTGTGGGGGTCATCCAGAGTACCTTCAAGAGGTGGAGGTAATTATATGCTAACTTTTATTGATGATTTTTCTAGAAAATTTTGGGCGTTCTTCCTGAAGCAGAAAAGCGATGTGTTTTCCACATTTAAGTCTTGGAAAACTATGATTAAAAACCATACAGGAAAACAAATAAAACACCTCCGCATAGACAATTGCTTAGAGATCTGTTCTGATGAATTTAATGAACTATGCAAGTCAGAAGAGATCATGAGACACTTGACAGTTCGTCATACTCCATAAAAAATGACATTGTAGAATGAATGAACATAACGATCATGGAGAAATTTCGATGTATGTTGTCAAATGCTAACTTACTGAAGTCGTTTTGGGCTGAAGTAGCCTCTACTGCATATTTTTTAATCAACCGATCTCCATCCGTTGCCATTAAGAAAAAGAGACCACAAGAGGTATGGTCTGGTAATCATGTTCATTATTCTGATTTAAATATCATTGGTTGTCCTGCGTATGCTCATGTTGATAATAGAAAATTGGAACTGAGATCCATTAAATGTGTTTTTCTTGGTTATAAAGCCGGTGTAAAAGGGTATAAGTTATGATGTCCTGAAAATAGAAAAGTTGTGATTAGCAGAGATGTTGCTTGTGATGAAACTACTATGCTACCTAACTTATCTCTTAAAGACTCTTCTAATAAAGAAAATCAAAAGTAGGTGAAGCATCAGACTAATCTAGAATCTACAACAGAGTCGACTCCTCAAGCCAGTACAAAAATTTGAAATAGAGTTGCTTCTTTACCACAATACTTTATTACCAAAAATAGAACTAAAAGAGAAATTAAACTCCAAAGAAGTATGATGAGACTGATCTAGTTGTTTATACTTTAAATATGGTTGAAGATATAGATACAAACCAAAAACCATCTAATTATTTTGAGGTGGTTAGCTGTGAAGACTCAGAAAAATGGATGTTTGCTATGCAATAGGAGTTGGAATCACTCCACAAAAATAGAACATGGGATCTTATGAAACTTTCTAAAGGTAAAAAGGTTGTTCGTTGTAAATGGGTGTTTAAAAAGAAAGAAGGGACTCCAAGAGTTGAAGAACCCAAATATAAAGAAAAGCTTGTTGCAAAGGGTTACAGTCAAATTCCAGGAGTAGACTTCACAAATGTGTTCTCCCTAGTTGTGAAGTACAGTTCGATTCAAGCTTTGCTTGGTATTATGGCCATGCATGATTTAGAGCTTAAGCAGTTAGATGTAAAAACTGTATTTTTGCATGGGGAACTTGATGAGGATATTTACATACAGCAACCAAAGAGTTTTACAGTCTCAGAAAAAGAGAACTATGTTTGTTTGCTGAAAAAGTCCATTTATAGTTTGAAACAATCACCAAGACAGTGGTACAAGAGGTTTGATTCCTTTATGACTTCTTCAAAAGAAGTAGCTTTGACAGTTGTGTTTACTTTAAGAAAAACAGTGATGGTTCTTTTGTGTATCTACTCCTTTATGTTGATGACATGTTGATAGCAGCAAAAGATAAAGGAGAGATAAGAAAAGTCAAAGCCCAACTAAGTGAAGAACTTGAAATGAAAGATTTGGGACCAACAAATAAGATACTTGGTATGGAGATTCTCAGAGATAGAAAAGTAAGTAAATTGTACCTAAGTCAGAAGGGCTACATTGAGAAAGTTCTTTACAGGTTCAATATGCAGGGTGCTAAGCTTGTTAGTACTCCTTTAGCAGCCCATTTCAGACTTTCATTGGCTTTGTCTCCATAATCAAATGATGAGATTGAGTACATGTCACATGTTCTATACTCTGGTTCAGTGGGATCTCTCATGTATGCTATGGTTTTTTCACGTCTAGATTTATCATATATAGTCAGTGCAGTTAGCAGATACATGGCAAATCCCGATAAAGAACATTGAAAAGTAGTTTAGTGGATTTTAATATGCTTACGAGGTACTACTGATGTTTGCTTACAGTTTGGAAGAACTAGAGATGGAGTCATTAGGTATGTTGATGCTGATTTTGCTGGAGACCTTGATAGAAGAAGATCTCTCACAGGTTATATCTTTACAATCGGAGGTTGTCCAATCAGTTGGAAAGCCACTTTGCAAACTACAATTGCTTTGTCTATCACTGAAGCTGAGTACATGGCGATTACTGAGGCTTGTAAAGAAGCTATTTGGTTGAAGGGACTCTTTAGTGAACTCAATGAAGACCTTCAAATTAGTACAGTATTTTGTGACAGTCAGAGTGTCATCTTCCTTACAAAATACCAAATGTTTCATGAGAGAACAAAATACATTGATGTTCGGTATCATTTTGTTCGTGATACTATTTCTCATGGTGATATTGTTGTGAGCAAAATTAGTACTCATGAAAATCCTGCAGATATGATGACTAAGTCACTTCTTATAACCAAGTTTGAGCATTGCTTAGACTTGGTTGGTGTTCATTGTTGAAGTTAAATCCTTAAGGAGTTTTATGGAAGAGTTGGAGAACTTGTTCGTTGAGAGTTCGCGATGAAAAACTTGTTCATTGATAATTCATGTCAAGGTGGAGATTGTTAGAATTAAGTGACCTGGATCCTTATTTAAATAAAATAAAGTGGTAAAATAAAATAAAAGTAAATTCCATATACAAATACACTTCTTTTATTTTATTTTAAAATAAGGTTTTTTAAACCTTATTAAACTCCATCTATTTGATATTGAGTTAGAATAAGGTGTTTCAATCTTACTACACTCTTATTAGAATATGGTTTTACAAGCCTATAAATAGACATAGTCTACTCCTCTTGTAATTATTTGAATTCGACATAGTGAATTTTCTTCTCCTCTGCCCGTGGTTTTTTCCCCAATAGGGTTTCCACGTAAAATCGGTGTGTTATTTATTTTTTTATTTCTCTTTTCTTTGCGATATATTGTCGTTACTGACATTATATTTTTTACAGGGATAAATATCAAAATTATACATGAACTTTGATTTAATGTGCAATTGTGTATATATGAACTTTAATTTGGTGTAACCATACACGTGAAACTTTAATTCGGATTCAAATGTATACTTGAAACTTTAATTTTGATTTAATCATACATATTTAAAAAATAAATACATCAATTTATTAATCATACATGTTTAAAAAATAAATACGTCAATTTATTTTTATATTAGATAAATATAATTATTTATATATGCAATATATAAACATTAAATGATATTAATAATTGTGTTAATAATTTACAAGAATTGGATCAAATCAAATTTTTATATACAAAATTACACAAAATTAAAGTTCATGGATACAATTGCACATTAAACCATAGTTTATGTATTGTAAAAAAAATTAAAAGACATTATAAAATTCTGAAAACATTAAAAATAGTAAGAAATTTATTAATTGATTGAAAACATTCAAAGTTGAATTCAATAATTAGAAAAACATTACAAAAATTAATAAAACATTATAAAGTTCTAATAATTTCAGTAAATCCTAAAATATGACAAAATTACTGAAAACATAACAAAATTTTAAGAAATTCAGAAATTAGCAGAAACATTACAAATTTACAAGAATAATTATAAAGTTGTAAAAAAATAGTAAATTATTGAAAGCATTACATAGTTGGATTTTGTACTTGGAAAAAATTACATACGTAATTCAAATATTTACTGAAAAATTACAATGTTATAATAAATTCAGCAATTCTTAAAATATTACAAAATTATTGCAAAGAGTTACATATTTGTAAGAATTCAATATTACTGAAAATATTACGAAATTACTGAAAATATTACAAACGGGCAATTTACCAATAAAAGCTCTTTTTTTAAAAAATTATCGAAATGGGCCCATTATTTTATTATTTACCGAAATTGTCTAAAAACTGCGAAATCGCGTCCACGTCAGCGCGACGCTCGATTTGCTGCCACGTCAGCAACTCGCGCTGACGTGGATGCGATGTCCTGGTGCGTGCACTGACATCGCACTGACGTGGATGCGATTTTGCGGTTTTTCCCACGTTAGGTTTTTTTGGCTTTTAGGGTTTAGGGTTCAGGCTTTTAAGGGTTTTTAGGTCCTAGAAGAAATAATTTCGAGTTGACGTTTCTGATAAAATAATATAAAATCGCTTCTAGCAGGATGGTATTTGAGAAGAATTTGTGAAATCGCGCCCTCGTGGACGCGCTTTTGCTACAGTAGGTCACAGAAGAAATAATTATTTTTTTGACGTTTCTGAGCAAATAGTATAAAATCACTTCTAGCGGGATGCTATTTGAGAAGCATTTGTGAAATTGCGGCCTCGTCAGTGCACTTTTGCTACAGTAGGTCATGTAAGAAATATTTTTTTTTGACGTTTCTGAGCAAATAATATAAAATCGCTTCTAGCAGGATGCTATTCGAGAAGAATTTGTGAAATCGCGCCCTCGTGGACGCGCTTTTGCTACAGTAGAATGTTTGGGCTGAGGCTATAAATTAGGCAGAAAATGTTTTCAGAATGCATAAGTAACAGCAGAAACAATTTAGAGAGGCTAAGAAAGTTAGAGTTTCAAATATGAGTGAACGTATTAGTACTGTTATTTACTACGATGGTGAGGTTTGCCACACCGAGAATGGTGTTGTTTTTTTGTCGAAGAATACGGTGCGACTGGTTTTTAACCAGAATATAGATTTGATAGAACTTCGTAAAAGGATTAGGCGTAAATTTTTTGGAACGACGCCAATGGAAGTTCTGTCTATCACGTATCGATTTTGTTCTTCTGTTGATCCGGTGACATATGACTCGTTCGACATAAAAGGTGCTCGTAGCTTGGAGGCAATGGTGCAGACTCATCTTGCAAGTGGAGCAGCTTATATTGAGTTATATGTACAATTTACATCGCCAACTGATGTACCTACGATCGGTGTTCGAGATGTATACACCACCCTGGCCGACACTCGGTCAGCGGGTTACAAAATACGGAATAGCCCATGTTCAGTAGCGGTGTCGATTGCACATCCCCTGCAAGACACTCTGTCGGTGGATGGGACATGTACGTCGGTGGCTCGATGTTTGATGCTGGAAATACGTACTGGAGAGTGGCATCAAGCTCTAGCGGGTGACAATTTACATCCAATTGGGGACGGTATCAAATGCCCAAAAGAAGGGATGATGTACTCCCTACGATGTCAACCGGTGAGGGGACCTCGTACACTACAGATGATTGTGGGTTAAAAGATGACTCAGATGTGGATCCACCTCAAGAGCCCGGGCCGGATGGTGCAGAAGTTGGCTTATTTTCTGAATCGGAGCCTATTCCAACAGAAGCTGAAGATGCTGACATGAGTTCAGATGAGGAAGAAAATCCACGATTCAGAACATACTCACCTCCAGCCCACATGCATAATGTCGATCTGTCTGTAGATGATACGTTAGAGTTTTTAGATCTACCACACCGGTTGTGTGATCGTACAAGTTCGGGGGTAGATTTCAGTGAACTTGAAGTTGGTAATCAGTTTACCAACAAGGATAGTTTTATTGGTGCTTTGAAACAACATAGCATCAAAAATGGCGTTAACTATCACGTCGTTAAATCAAAATCTGATAAGTTTAAGGCGAAGTGTGTGGTGCAATATGGCACATGTTCATGGAAAATCTACGCCTCGTTAAGGAAAAAGATAGGGTTGTGGGAGATAAAAAAGTACAAAGGTCCACATACATATTCTGCACGTACAGTATCGACTGTATCTGAATAATACTTTTATTATGCAATGTTGCATTATTTAATGTACTCCCTTTGTAGGTGTTTCACAAGATCATCCCAAAATAGATTCAGCTATGTTAGCTAGCTTGATACTGTCCATGATAAAAGCAGATCCTAGGACTTCAGTGCCGGTGTTAATTGCCAATATCCGTAGCCAAATGGGGTACACGCCCTCTTACCGCAAGGCTTGGATAGCTAAGCAAAAGGCGTTAGAGAAGATGCATAGTGGGTGGGACGCCTCATATAATGAAATATGGCAGTGGTGTCAGGTGCTAGAGAGATACATCCCCAGTGCCATTACAAACCTTAAAACGGAACATGCGTACTACAACGGCCGATTGCTACGTAGATGCCAAGTGTTCAAACGCCTGTTTTGGACCTTTAAGCAATGCCGAGACGCATTTCCAAACTGCAAGCCGTTGGTACAAATTGACGGTACCTTCATGTTCGGTAGGTATACTCATCAGCTATTGCTTGCAGTGGCACAAGATGGCGGTGGGAGAATTCTTCCAATTGCATTTGCAATAGCACCGGGGGAGTCGTCTGATGACTGGTATTTCTTTCTCTCTAGGTTAAGGAGGCATGTGTGCCCCCAACCTGATATCTGTGTTATTTCAGATCGGGGCGCCGGTATACTAGCTGCATTTGATCGAGAGGGAAGCTTATGGTAGCGCACACACCATAGATATTGCCTAAGACATGTTGCTTCGAACTACTACAGGCAATATCCATCTAAGAGCGAACGGCGACAAGTGACCAACATGGGTATTTAGTCTATTTCTGTGTTATTTCGTTTGTCAATTTGAATTAGTTTTATTGCTAGAAGTGGTGTAAATTATTCGATATGATATTATATTGGCAGGTTATGAAATAAATAAAGATCGTTTTCACGAGATGTTGGCAATTTTACGATCCCAAAACGGTGAAGGGGCGGACTACCTTTGTAACATACATTTCGAACAGTGGGCACAAGCATACGACGGCGGCCTACGATATGGCCATATGACGTCGAACTTGGTAGAATGCATAAATTCTGTTTCTTAAATGAACGCCCCACCTACCGATAACATCGGTTGTGCGAGAGACATATTTTCGTTTGGCGGCGTTATTTCCAAAGCGAGCAGCAAGTTATGCAGGCCAGATGCAGGGAGGCCATGTATGGTGCAGTAAGGTAGTTCAAGAAATTAACAAGGCCAAGGCGAGGGCAAACACCATGCACACAGTGTGTCACGATCGAGATAATTTATGGTTTCGCGTGATAGAGTTTGACAGACCGCACCAAGGTGTTGTTGGCGGGCAATATCGTGTACACTTGCGAAATAGGACTTGTGACTGTGGGTGTTTGATGCACTTCGGTATCCATGCACTCATGTTATTGCAGCTTGTCAAAAACTCCGTCTGGATCCGATGAGTTATGTGGACGAAGTGTACAACTTAGAAAACATGTACAACGTATGGAGACACGTTTTCCCACCGGTCCCAGATGAACGTAAGTGGCCACCCGTAACTCTTGCTCCTTTTAAGCTGTTACCGGATAGAGAATTACGTCGCAAACCAAAAGGTTGACCTTGCTCGACTAGAATACGTAACAATATGGATATCTGAGAAACAGTCAGTCAAACGAAGTTGTGCGGATGGTGTAGGAATCCAGGCCATACAAGTCGATCATGCCCTAATCGCAATAGTTGAATGTAATTGTAAAAAAATTAAGTTTGTGAAATTATTAATTGATAAATTGTATTAAGTCAAAAAATTGTATTAATGGTTAGTAAAATTATCAAATCATATACAATTATTAATTATTAGTACCAGTCAAAATATTTTCCAAATCTAACATTATGTGAATGTAAAATTATTAAGTCAAAAATTGTATTAATGGTTAGTAAAATTATCAAATTATGTAAAATTATTATTTGTTAGTACCAGTCAAAACATTTTTCCAAATCTAACATTACGTTAAGGTTAGGGTTTTTAAAATTAAGGGTTTAGGGTTTTTAATTAAATTAGGCTAGGGTTTTTAATTAAATTAGGCTAGGGTTTTTAATTAAATTAGGTTAGGCTAGGGTTTTTAATTAAATTAGGTTAGGGTTTTTAAGTTAAGGATTTAGGGTTTTTAATTGAATTAGGTTAGGGTTAGGGTTTTTAATTAAATTAGGCTAGGGTTTTTAATTAAATTAGGTTAGGATTTTTAATTAAATTAGGTTAGGTTTTTTAATTAAATTAGGCTAGGGTTTTTAATTAAATTAGGTTAGGGTTTTTAAAGGGTTTTTAATTAAATTAGGTTAGGATTTTAAATTAAATTAGGCTAGGGTTTTTAATTAAATTAGGTTAGGCTAGGTTTTTAATTAAATTAGGTTAGGGTTTTTAAGTTAAGGGTTTAGGGTTTTTAATTGAATTAGGTTAGGGTTAGGATTTTTAATTAAGGGTTTAGGGTTTTTAATTAAATTAGGTTATGGTTTTTAATTAAATTAGGCTAAGGTTTTTAATTAAATTAGGTTATGGTTTTGGATTTTTAATTATTTTAGGTTAGGGTTTAGGGTTAAATTAGGTTAGGGTTTTTATTACATCAAATAAACTTCTGTTTTATTACATCAAATAATATCAAAATAATTCAAAAAATTTCTATTTTTTTACATAAAATAATATCAAAATATTCAAAATATTTGTACAAATAAATTTAAATACGGCAATCAATGTCTATGCCCAGGGGATTCAGTGCCACATGGCGGCCGTCGACGGTTACGCGCTGGATTCCTCCTTTCTCTAGCTTTCGGTGGCGGTTGTTGTTCCTCCGGTTCGGCATCTGGTTGTCGGACTTGGGATGATGATCCACCTTCAAAGAATAGTATATGTGGAGGTGTTTGCATCGGGAACAGCGACGGTGTTTGAAACCCATACGTTGGTGGAGATTGGCAAAAAGGAGAGCTCCCCGACGGCCCCCCTTGCGATCCCTCGTCGCCCTTGGCCTATACATCGGCGGTCCGCTCGGCATAACAGGAAATGGAGCTAAACCGGGCATTTGGCTCCAACCTGCCATAGGACTCGGAAAAGGATACATATAAGGGTTAGGGAACATATAAGGGCTAGGAACACACTTGCATCATCTGAAAATGCGGTTGCGTGGGTATCATCGGTTGAACTACTGCGTCGGGTGACTGCGTCGGTGCTCTCGTTGGGCCTGGTGATTGCATGGCCGCTGATGATGAGCCGGGTGAATGTCTGGGCCTCGTCGAGGGGCTGTCTTCGTCTTATCGTCTTGGATTTAGAGGCTCGCGCTGTAACACCCCGAACCCGAGACCGACACCGGAGTCGGACATGAGATGTTAACAAACTTTGAAAAATTTTTCCAGACACTGCCCAGTCTGAGTACTAGTCGCTTCAAAAATCATATCTTGAGTTTCACAACTCGAAAATCAGTTTTGTGATTTTTCCCTGAAACTAAACTCATGTCCCCACCTATGTATTTTTTTCTAGAATTTTTTGTCGGGCCAATTAGTACAGTTTATTAGTCAAAGTCTCCCATGTTACAGGGGTCGACTACACTGACCTTTTCCCATTACGACTTGGATATCTCTCTGCACAGAGCTTCAATACTGATGCCGTTTGTTTCTATGGAAACTAGACTCAGAGAGGAATCCATACATATATGGTATGACCCCTAATTATCTCTGGTCAATTTATAGTGAATTTCCAAAGTCGGAACAGGGAATCCAGAAACTGTTCTGGCCCTGTTCCACAAGAACCCGAATATCTCTTACTGTACTGTTCATATGATTGTTTCGTTACTTTCATATGAAAGTAGATTCATCAAGGTTCGATTACATAATTTTTCACTATTTAATTCCACTCCTACGAATTCTTGTGGTTTTTCCAATCCACACCACTGCTGCTGTCAGCCTCTGTTTTCAAAGTAAACCTTACCTATTTTCGGGGTTTCATGGACCAACTAGGGCCTTGTCATACATATGCCCACATATGATCATACTTAGCCATTCCAATGGCTGATCATTTGCTCAACACTTCCATTCCAACTATAGTTACATAATGAAACCATCTATACATTCATAAACACGAATGGTCTAATGCCATACTCCACTTCTACAAGCCATTTTCGCATGGCTGTACACTTATACATTTCATAAAGTACTCGAAAAACAACAATGGGTAGTCCTACACATGCCATATCAAAATTCAACCAAAATAGTACCCAAAAGAGCCTTTGATAGTGTGGGCGACTTCGACTTCAAGATCCCGAGTCCGATAGCTGGAGAACCAAAAATCTATAAAATAGAGGAGCAGTGTAACGAGTAAGCAATTTATGCTTAGTAAGTTTTGAGCAAGGAATTCCAGCATAAACAAAGAATAACACACATTTAGCTAAACGGAATATTTCATAATACGCAATTTACCGATATCAAACTTGCTTCACAACATTAACAACCCTTATGTACATACACAATAGACTAACTTAGCCGAAGGCCGGTAGCTCGTTTATCAACTGAGCGAACATTTATTTGTAAGGGCTCGATTAAATTCAACACATACGTAACATATCCCCATATTGGGATGTTTTTCGAGTATTCGCTGGAATTTTACAGCAAGCTCATTCATTACCAAATCACGTACCTTCGGGATTTAACCGGATATAGCTCCTCGTTCAAATGCCTTCGGGACATAGCCCGGTTTTAGTAACTCACACAATGCCTTCGGGACATAACCCGGATTTAATAACTCGCACGAATGCCTTCGGGACTTAACCCGGATTTAGTATCTCGCACAAAGGCCTTCGGGGCTTAACCCGGAATTTGTATCTCGCACAAATGCCTTCGGATCTTAGTCCGGATATATTCACTTAGCACAAAGCCTTCGGGACTTAGCCCGGACAACATTCAATTAATCATGCACATCTAACAATAATTCATGGCACATTCATATTTCATTTTCATTTGCGAAACTCAAACACAAGGCACATATCGTCCTTGCACATTCGGCTCAATAGCCACACATAGAGCATGATTTAATCACATCGTAATTTAAGCTCTCTTACTCAAGAACTTACCTCGGGTGTTGTCGAACGATTCCGCTAGCTATTCAACCACTTTTTCCTTCCCTTTATCGGATTTATTTCCCCTTTGCTCTTGAGCTTAATTAAACAAATAAATTGATTTCATCATTTAGGCATCAAAAAGATGAACACAAGGCACTTAGCCCATATTTATACATTAGACATTAAAGTCTCATACATGCAAAAATCATGCATCAACACAACATATTAGCTAATTTCTTTCCCCTTGGCCGAATATGCATGTCTATTTTTGGGGTCGATTTCAACACTTAATACACACATATACACACTAGTAAAGCATCCTCCCCCTTTTCATCAATTTAACACATGCATTGCTCATTAACATGCAAAGTTACATTCGACCTTAGCACACATCTTGCTAGCCGATTCTTCTCCATTTAGCAACCAATGCACATATGTGCTCACACAAAAATGCTAAAAAGGAGGTTCAAGAATCATCAAGCCATCATCACATGCATCATTAACAAGCTTCATATTTTGCATGCAATGGCATTAACACAACCTCCACCTAGGCCGAATCTTAACTTATCCTCATGCCTCATCACCACAACATCAAACACCAACCAAGAATGATGCATCCATGGTCAAGTGCCAATTCCATCACATAGCAAGATTTAGACCATGGGCTAGGTAGAACTCAAGCTAACAACTAAAACATGCATGCATCTCATGGAACATCATCAAACATACCTTAGCCTAGCTACATGCATGGCCGAATCTCTTCACCTTTCTTCTTCTTTCCTCCTTAAAATTTTTGGCCAAGGATGAACCAAAGGATGAGAAAATTTTTTCTTTGTTTTTCTTTCTAATTTAGGCTAAATGAAGGTGAGAAAAGGATGAACAAAGATCTTCTCCTCTCTTTTCTTTAGCTCACGGCAATGGGGGGGGAAAAGAATCAACTACACACTTTTTTTTTGTGTATTCATCATACTCCTTTTCATTATTTAATTTCCATGCCTATTATTTTATTTTTTTCCACCCATGATGCACCAACAAAACATGTCTATGACATGTCTTGGCCATCAAACTTGGTCTACCATGCTTGTCATGGCCGGCCACTACTAGTAGGGGGGGAATTTGACATGCAAGTCCCCCCTTTGTCCACATGCACTAATAGGTCCTCACACATTGACCTATCACATTTTAGAATTTTCTCACATAAGTCCTATTGACTAAATTCACATGCAATCAACCAAATTGAAGCTTGAAATTTTCACACATTCATAATTACATATTCTAGACAATAAGTATCACATTCAAACATTTCGGTGACTCGGTTTAGTGGTCCCGAAACCACTTCCCGACTAGGGTCAACTTTGGGCTGTCACACGCGCCTTACCCTTTCGACACGTATTTGTCGCTGCCTCTCCTCTGGCGTCAATAAATACGGCTTGCCTTGGATCCTAAACCATGGCATGTATTCTGGAACGCACAATAACTCCGGAACGATGATTGGTTCCCGAGTAGGTAGATATTCATACCGATCTTCCCACATTTCCGTGTACTCAGACCAGTATCTCGGCCAATCCGTATTCAATTGCCAAAGGTCGACTTTGTGTTGATCGTCAAACACCTCAGGATCCACCGGAATCGGTTGTCTACATCCAAATTGTCGTAGCACTCTATCTGTCTGGTGCGGCTCCACGGTTGCGTAGTTGACCAACACGACTTTCACGTGCCAAGCTTGTGGATTTTGTAAAAACTCTTCCAGGATTACTGCCCGAATTGCCGGATCCTCGTATGGTGTCCATTGAAATTATATGAACATGATAGAAATATTAGTTATATACATACATAATACTAAATACTAAATACTAAATATCAATCAAATAGCGAATGTATGGAAATATCTATTTGCAATAATACTTACTTCTGCTTCCGTCCGTTGGTCCAATAGAAGCCGTATATCTTCAAGAGAGGACGGTAATCGAGCATAACTTGCCGGATGGTTCCACCTAATTAAATAAATTTCTAGCATACTTTTATTTTTAAAAATCTACATAATAATTGTAAAATGCAATATAATAAAATTTACCTCGTTATGAGTGGGAATGTATATGGGTGGTTCACTCGAGGACGTAGAAATGGAAACTGAAACCGTGCCCATGACTGCAGTAGTGACAGGCAACCTCCGATGTATGCTCTCCTTGGTCTCGTCGCCCCGTACATCTCCTGATATAATGTTGCCAAGACGGCAGACCCCCAACTAAATTCACCGGCTGCTCTAAAATCAACAAGTTTTAGCAGCCATCTTAGATGTACGCGGCTCCGTGACGTGTCGAGCATCAGATAACCTCCAATTAATTGAAGAATGTATGCCCGAGCATATCGAATTCTTTCAATTTCGGTTGAATCTTCATCCGAATCAAGGAATGTGTCACGTAACCAGACCATCTCGACCTTACCTCCCTCCATTTTCTCTGGAATAGCGCCCAAAAGCTCGTAGCACACCGCCTCCCAATTGCTAGATTGGGCAGACCCGGTGACTGGGTGCCCGTCCACCGGCAATCCCAACTGCAGACTAACATCTTCTAGAGTGATAGTGCCTCTCCACATGGAAGATGGAATGTATGCGTCTCGAGTCTCCACCTCTCGATCAACGCACTGATCAGTTTCGGGTCCAACTTGCATCCCCGGCCCACCGCCGCCACGTACCAAAAACTTGCTTCCCGCAGGTAATTCTCTACCAACAGTGATGGAGGAGCATGCATATTCCAGATATTGCATTCCAACACCCGATCTTCAGACTTTTATAACAAATAATAAATTAATAATTATCTAAAAATGCATAAATAAAAAATTCTTAAATAATATTTAAAAATTAAATTTAACACTTACCATTGTCATTTGTTCCACCGATATGTGATGCCTATCAAGACGAGTCAATGATCCGGCCATTGATGAAATCGGACAAATTTTTACGATTTATAAAAATATAAAAAAAATTTAAAATTATTTTAAAAAAGGAAATTGAGAAGAAATTGAAATTAAATATGGATCTGAGAGAATTTTTGAAGGAAATTGAAATTAAATATAGATTTGAGAGAATTTTGGAAGGAAATTGAGAGAATTTTGGAAGGAAATTGAGAGGAATCGAGAGGAAATATGAGAGAGGATTTGTTGTGAAAAAATAAAAAGGGGTGGGGGTATTTATAGTTTTTTTTTACCGTTGGGGGGGCAACGGTCAAATTTTTGAACGTTGGGTACTGTTCACGCGCAGAGTACATCGCATCCACGTCAGTAACTCGAGCTGACGTGGACGCGATGTCCTGCCGGGTGCACTGACATCGCGCTGACGTGGACGCGATTTCCCAGAAAAGGACCATTCCAGTAAATAATAAAATAATGGGCCCATTTCGGTAATTTTTGAAAAAAAAGGATTTTATTGGTAAATTGCCCCATTACAAACTTGTAAGAAATTCAATAATTACTGAAAATAATACAAAATTACTAAAAAAATTAAAAATTACTGAAAATATTACAAAGTTGTAAAACATTTAGTAATTTACTAAAACATTACAAAGTTGAATTCGGTAATCAGAAAGACATTACAAAATTTCTGAAAACAAAGTTGTAATAAATTCAATAACTCTAAAAAAACATTACAAAAATTGAAAACATCACAATGTAATAAGTAGTTCAATAATTTACTGAAACAATTACAACACTAAGAACATTATAAAGTTGCGAAAATTCAACAATTTCCTAAAAATATTACAAACTTCGTAATAATTTTTTTGCAAAAACCGGTTACCTATTGCACAAGTGAAACCTCGCGGAAAGCTCTTTTTAAGGATAACCCATACCACAAGATTATGAGTGGGCTGTCAATGTTTATTTACCTTCTGGGCTTTATTTATGATTTAGCCTATCAACTATTTGCGTTTTCCTATCTACACTTTTTTTTTTCACTAAGAAAAACAAGTTTGATTAAACATTTTTAAAATGATTTTTGTAAAAAAAATATGTGAAAATTAAAAAAAAATTAAAAGTTTTTTTTATTGCTTTCACTAAAAATGATGAAAACAAGGGTATTTTTAACTTTAAATAAATTAATCTTGTTTCAAACCCATAAAAATATTCTTTTTTAATAGCTTTTCAAATATTTAAATTTGGTATATGGTTTGAATCTATATTAATGTAGTTTATTTTATTTTATTTCTTATGCTTCTATTATAGAAAAATAGGTACCAATCATGTTTTTATTATTCAAAACAAACTTTTATTTTCATTTATCAAATGTGTTTTTCAATTTTTAAAAAATAGAAAATGAAAATAAAAAAATTCCAAAAACCACGGTTTCAAGAAATTGATACCATTTTTATTTTCGAATTCTTGGAAAAAGGAAAACATATTTGGTTGAAAATTTGAAAAATAATTTTTAAAAATAAAAATATGTGAAAATTAGAAAATAATAAAAATTTGCTTTCATTATTTTCATTAAAAATATTTTGTAAAATTAAAAAAAAAAGTTGAAAAAAAGCTTTAAATTTACTTAATGAATTGACTCTGATTTAAATTTATTAGCTTTAAACACAATATATTTTTTTAAACAATTTTTGAATATCAAAATCTCTTACATTGGTTCAAATCCATGTAAATATAATAACTTTTTATTTTATTTCTCATGTTTCTATTATAAAAAAAAGTATATCAAATATGTGTAATACCCTAAAAAATTTTATAAGATATATGACATTGTTTCGAGACCAAATTTAGTGATTTTTTGAGAAAATTGGAAATGAATCAGATAAATAATTTTTATAAAATAAAAATTGATAATTGGATGTGGAAATCAATAAAAAGAACTATGGATGTGAGAATGGATAAAACGGGACCAAACTGTAAATTTTAAAAAATTAGAGGATTAAAATGTAAATGTACCAAAAAGAGAAAAGATGAATTGTTATTGATTATTTGGTTTGAAAATAATTTGGAATATGTATTGGAGTGATGAAAATCACTTTAGGACAAAATTAGAAAAATTTGAAAGTATAAGAATTAAATTGTAAATTTCCTATTTTTGTTAAGAAAACCGTAAAAGTGAAATTTCCTCCATCCAAGGATTATCAATAAGAATCAAATATGATTTATGAGGATTGAGTTGATAATAATATTTTTTTTATGTGAACAAAATTGTATAAATAAGAAAAAAAAGGTAGAATAGTAATTTTTCCATGAAAGGGCATTTTGGTCCTTTCTTAATAATTATATATTGGAAATATTATTTCTTAATAATTATTTTGATTCATTGGATGTGATTATTTTGAGGAGATTAAATGTGAACCACATATTAGCTATTTTGACTCGATAATTTGTGATAACCAACTTGATGAACTCTAAGTAGAAGCTACTAAAAGAATATATGCTTACGTTTATGGGGTTGAGTGGGATTATAATACTCATATTGAAATGGTGATTAAAACTTTATCTAAGGACTTTGCAGGCTTTAAGGTCACTTCTAACTTCGGAAATAGACCTTACATAGCTCATGAAAGAGTTGCAATCTTATAAATTGATATTGAATGGTGGACGACCAATCTAGAATAAAGAAGAAGCTAGCTTAGCGATGTCTTCCTTATAAGCCACCATTTTATTAGCCTTACAAGCAATATGGTCACTGAAATCTAGGCATTATGAGATGGTTTTTTACTTACAAAAGATCTGAACATATCTCACTTGTAAAATACACTTGTAAAATACTTTTCGTAAAGCAAGTAGGTGTGTTGATACACTTGCAAGGAAGGCTAGTAGTTTTAATGCTTTAATGTTAGTTTGGTTGATCGAATGTAATATTATGACCTGTAATGTTACATTCTGAAATGAGATTATGATATTTGGATTGTTAACATTTCGACCATCTTGTAATCTCACATTATAGAATAATATCAAAATGTCATAATATAGGGTATAATCTCATTACTACTCTTTCTTAGATTATCTAAGTTTCCGAATGAAATATAAATTTGAGAAAAAATACTCTTCGATTTTATTATATTAATAAATATAATTTCAATAATTAAAAATAACAGTGACTTATGTATAGAGGTGTCCATGGACCGGGCGGCCCGGCCTGGCTTGACGGCCTGCCCGAAATATGGGAGGGTTCGGGTAAAAATATAGGCCCGAAATATGGGTTTGGGCAAAAAAACGAGGCTCATTTAAAAAACTAGCCGGGCCTCGGGCACCACTTTTTTGGCCCGGGCTCGGCCTGAATATATAATAAATATTTTTTTTTAATTTTTTTATTTTAAAATATTTTTTTATTTTTTTATTTTTAAAATAATTTTTTGGTGTTTATTAAAAAATGGGCCGGGACAAAATTTTAGGCCCATATTTTGGGCCGAACCCGGGCCTAGGATGCGAGTCGAAATTTTTTTGGGCCTAACCCGACCTAGCCCATGGACACCTCTACTTATATATTGTCTTTTGCCTTTTTATAAGACTTTGTTTTCCCGCCCAACATTTGCAAAGACTAAGGCTAAATGCTCCTTTATTTTCCAAAACCATTTTTGTATAATTAAAAAAGCAATTAAATAAAAGGATAAAAGCCATCCATATTTTCAAGGATTACATATTGGTAGAAATGAAAAAGCAAATTTAGAAGTACATGTTTCTAAATGAATTAAGATTTGGACTTTGAAATAAATTTATAAGTTCATGAATACAATTACTTTACTTTCTTAATCAACATGTGAAATATTTTTTTTATTAACAAGGTCGGGATCCTTTATATCATATAAGTCGTTGCAGTTTCACTTATTGCATTTAATGTTGTTAAAAATAATTAGGAATTTAATTTATATAATAAAATTAAAATGGATTCCTTAAAGTATTGTAATTTTATGAAAATATTGAAGGTAAAAAATGTTAAATGAAAGAAGACAAAATTTTATAATAAGGACAATCTGATAAAATTTATTTTTAGGTGATATTATATTTGTCTATCAAATATATGGATATTATATTTCAATTAAATTAATTAAATAATGTAATCCCATCTTTCACTCGTAATATTACAAAATATAATCCAACATTTTAAGGTACCATAAAAATTAGAGACAGTTTAAATCACTTTAATGAAGGTTGAATTTCATGTATTATACTTTTATGATCAAGTAGGCAAAACGCTTCCTCAAGGACACGTTTTGCCCGTGTCTCCTACGGTTAGAGTTTTGAGTTATTGGTTTAGAGTTAGGGTTAGGATTTTGGTGTTTTTAGGTTTTGGATTTTAGAGAAAAAATTAAATAAATAAGGGATTAGGGTTTAGGGTTTGTCAATTAAATTAATTATAAATTTTTCAAAATTGGATTAGGTTTCATGTTTATTGTTTTTTGAGAAAAAATCAATTAAATTAGGGTTTAGAGTTAAGGGTTTTTATGGAAAAATCAAATAAATTAGGATTTAGGGTTACTTGAGTAAATTAATTATAAATTTTTAAAAAATTAGATTAGGGTTTAGTGTTTAGAATTTTTAAGTAAAAACTTAAATAAATTAGGGTTTGGAGTTTAGGGTTACTTAATTAAATTATTTGTTAATTTAAAGAAGCTCTCACGTGGACGCGCTTTTGCTACAGTAGCTTCTGAAAAAATAATTTTAAGTAGACGTTTCTGAGCAAATAGTGTCAAAAAAGATTTAAGCAGGATGCTTTGTCAGCACACTACAACAAAAAAGGTTTTTAGCGGCGTTTTTTAAGCCTTTAGCGGTGCTTTTTAGCGCCACTAAAAGTATTTGCGGCGCTTCCTAAAGCGCCGCTAAAGTTGCCGCTATTGACAACGCCACTAACATTTGCGGCATTTATTTTTAAAAACGCCGCTAAAGATCATGTTCTTTAGCGGCGCTACTTCCACAAACGCCGCTAAAGATCATGTTCTTTAGCGGCGCTTTATACACAAACGCCGCTAAAGCTCATATTCTTTAGCGGCGCTTTTTACACAAACGCCGCTAAAGCTCATGTTCTTTAGCGTTTTTTACACAAACGCCGCTAAAGATCATGTTCTTTAGCGGCAATTTTTCACAAACGCCGCTATTTGTTTGGTTGCTTTTAGCGGCGCTTTTTTAAAAAACGCCACTAATTGTAGCTGGAGTTTTTGAAAAATAATTTTTTTTCAGCCCTCTTGTAGCAACAAATCAAAAGTAATCAAATCTAAACCAGCCAATAGCAATAAATTTATATAATATTTCAAATTAAATGAATAATATAATATTAATATCAATATTTTATTATTTTCACAAAAATTTTAAAATGATAAAAATATTTATACAATACACTATCACAACGGAGGTTGGGACTGCTGAAACATCTTCATCATACTCTGAAGCTGCTGTTGGAGTTCGTCGTACTTTCTACTCTGCTCTGCTTCTCTCGCTGTAGCCTCTGCTTCTCTGGATGCCGCATCAGCTTTAAGTTGTTGCTGGAGTTCTTCATATTTCTTTTGAACCTCTGCTTCTCTCGCTGCAGCCTCTGTTTCTCTCGCTGCTGCATCTACTTTAAGTTGTAGCTGGAGTTCTTCATATTTCCTTTGAACCTCAACTGTGGTCGCTTGCATCTGAGCCATCTGGTCTTTTAACCTCTGAACTTCAGCTTGAGTCTGACTCCCCGAAGGCATGTATTGCTGCGAGCTGGATCCAAAATATTGGGTTGGGCTAACAAAAGATCCTTGAAATCGAACTCGGCCATACCTTTCAGGACCCATAACTTCAGTAATAATCCGGTTATCAATGTCTTCAAGATGAACAGAACTATCACTAGAAGCAATTGCTTCGTACTCCGCCTTTTTATTCTTTAGTTTCTCCTAATAAATAAATCACATATTTAAGAACACGATATATATGAAAAAAACAAATGCAACACAAGTTAACAATAGTAGCATTACAAGCAATGAATTAAACTATTACAAAATCGTATTAAGTAAACGTACCATTATTTCTGCAGCTTCAGGAGTCATAAGAGATCCATCTTTCTTCTTATGTGTAATCTCAAAAAGTTGAAGGCGTCCAACTTTTTGACCGGACGACCGTTCCTCAATATAGTAGTAAAAATATTATTTAATGGAAAGTAACACATATTTGACAGTATTAAAAAATTAAAAATACCTCAGCCTCAGCTACACAAGCAAAACTTTTCGACCCGACTGTGTGCGTGAATTTTTGTTTCTCCCTGCTGTTTTTTCCAGCCCGTTCACGATCCTACGTTATGAAATTATTAGTACGTAAATAGTAAATACAATAAACCAAAATAATTACAAGAGTTTAGAAGTACGTCATACATCACCTTTCTTCGAATGCCAAAATCTAACTGCATCTTTCCATTGGTACCTCAGCATACCCGGCGGGACATTTTGCAATTTCTCATCGAGGGTTGTTTTTACCTTATAATAATCTCTCTTTAAAGTACTTTTATGGTCTCTCCATCTTTTTCCCAATGCCTTCTTTACATAGGCATCCGAGACCTCTAAGGCAAACCTCGCCTACAAAAAACACAAGTTAAGAAAGTAAATATAAGTGAAACTAATTCCCAAGTATTACAGATGACATTAATGTTTTGTTACCTTAATATTATCGAGGGCTTGATTTTTGTTACTATCGGGCATTTGATGCCATGACTCGTAGTTGATAGGCAACATATTTGCATTTCGTGCTAAAATGCCCAAGTATCCTGCTAATAGTCGAGCTTCTGTTCCAACAGGCTGACCAAAACTGTTTCTACATACTTTGACACGCTCGACTGGATCTAACTCGTACAACTCGCTAAGTAGCGTACGACCTCGACCTCTGCACGTCCCACCATTTTCAGCTGAAAAATGATATATTATAATATAAGATTTTGAAAAATAAACCAATTACAAGTCAACACGTATGTAAATTAAATGTAAAATTACTTTGAACTCCTGTAGGATCCTCAGGTATAATCGGAACATTCGAAGATCCAATTCCTGTCTGTTCTTCACTATTTGTTTCTACCGAGTTTGGAGCATTTTGAACAATACTTACCTCTCGCATTTTTCTTCTAGGCATTTTTTCTACAATACATATAAAATAGTTGAAAACTTAGTAACTAATTACAACAATAACAGCGAATATAAAATAGTTGAAATATATAATAAGACCAAGATTTAAATTATGATATTACATATAATTAAACAATCGTATATTCTTACTACATCATTATTCGTAAATATCTTCATCTGTATCCTGGCGAACCCATTGACATTGCGTACTAGTACTAGGGATATTTTCGTTTAAGTGTTGTTCCAGAAAGGGCAAAGTTTCTGATCTATCATCGATATTATCTCTACTTCCACTGCCCATGTCAAACAAGTCTCTAGGAATGTTACGAAGTACAACGTACCAACCCTCGTCGGTTGGATCTTTTGAGTAAAAAACTTGTCTGACTTGAGATGAGAATACATACGGCTCATCTATCAGTTGTTTCCTGTGTGAATCAATCGAGCGAAGTTGACTATTGTAAAACCAAATTGATCTTGCTTAATTCCACGAGCAGTATTAACATCGGCCCAATCACCTCGAAATAAGATAACTTTCCATTTGTCGTAGTAATCTAACTCAATTATGTCAGTAAGAAGTCCGAAATATTCCACATTTCCCTCGACAGGATTATTGTCCCTAACACTAGCATAACTTGTAATTGAGGAATTAACAACTATTCCACAATTTTGCGTTTTCCTCAATCTCTCGCGATATTTTGTATGAAACCTGAATCCGTTGATGAGGAACGCACTATATCTTTTAACCACTCGATTTGGACCTTGGGAAAGCCATTTAACTTCGTCATTGACATTCTTCCCACTCCAAACCTATTGAATGGAAAGTAAAACTGAGTAATTAAAAATGTAATGAGAAAACATTATTATTTTTAAATGAAGCTCCAATTGCATACCGTTTGGCTTAACCATACGTATATAAATTGGTTTTTCTGTAGAAATTCAAATAATTCCTTGTAAAATCTAAAAATTTCTCATTTTACTGGAAAAAACTAAAAGTAATCCCAAGAAAGGAAAAGAAATGAAAAGGTTTTTCATTTTAAACTTAAACTTAAACTTAAACTAGATTCATCCCTATTAAATTATTATTTTTCATTTCATTTTTATATTATAAAAGTATACATATATAAATACAAAACAACTTTTAAAATTACTCTCCATATATTCAAACAAGCAATGAACTTTCAAAACCGTGGAAATCTGACATGGGGGAAACTAAAGGAAATTCGGGGTTAATAAAACGATGCCGTTTATGTTAGTTTTAATTAAATTTTGTGGCGTTTCTTAATAAGCGCCACTAAAAGCATAGGAAAAAACGGCACCGTTTGAGAAACTATTAAAACCTATTTGTGGCGTTTTCTGCTAAAACGCCACTAAAGCATAGTCCTTTTACGGCGTTTTACAAAAAACGCCACTAAAAATTTGCATCAAAACGTACCGTTTTGCAGTATCAGGGACAAATTTTGTGGCGCAATTTAAAAAAAAATGCCACTAATTTCTATCCTTTTGCGGCATTTGGTAGAAAACTCCACTAAGAACACAGATCAAAACGCAACGTTTTGCCATTTCTGAAACAAAATTGCGGTGTTTTTTATAAATGCCACTAGCAACACAAAATAAAACGTCATCGTTTTGCATACTGTGATATATTTTTGGTATTTTTTACTAAAACGCCACTAATGCATAAACAGTAAAATAAAATTAATTTTTGTCATTTTTTATAAACCTTAAACCGTTAGAGCCATAGACAATAAGACACTAAAAATTTAAATCGTATACCATAAACCAAACCCTAAATCGTAAACCCTAAATCCAAATAACAAACATTAACCACTGAACCTAAAATACTAAACATTAAATGTACCCTAACACCCTAAACTTTAAACCATAAATATATATTATAAGTTACAATTAAAAGTAATTAAAAAGAATCTTATTGCTTGTTTGAACCCTAAAATAACTTTATATTTTTTATCAAAATCCCTAACCCTTAAACCCTAATACCCTAACCGGCCCTTAAAACCATAATTAAACACTAAGACTCTAACTATAAAAACTAAACTCCAAAAACAAACTTTAAAACACTAAATCACAAACCCAATATAACAAACCCTAAACCATAAACTTAAAATTATAGTAAACATTAAACCTTAAACTATAAAACCCTTAAACTACATACTATAATCCTTAAACCACCAATTAAACCCTAAACCCCAAATTTTTTAATCAATATTAAGTACTGCTTCCACAATTTTTTATAAACATATATAACCTTTTACATTAATATATATATATCTATGTATATACATGTACATCATGTTTATAAACATATATAAGCTTTTACATTAATATATTTTTTTGAAATTTTTAGGGGTTTAGGGTTTTAAGAATTATGAATTTAGGGTTAAAGGGTTTTGAGAAAGCCATATGGCCGGCGTCGATTTTAACAACTTAATGGTAAC
Source organism: Gossypium hirsutum (assembly GCF_007990345.1). Taxonomy (NCBI): domain Eukaryota; kingdom Viridiplantae; phylum Streptophyta; class Magnoliopsida; order Malvales; family Malvaceae; genus Gossypium; species Gossypium hirsutum. The sequence goes on along the minus strand of NC_053449.1, from coordinate 22,586,086 downwards.
TTAAATGAAAACTTCTAATTTTAATTAATATAAATAAATCAATTAAATAATAAATAGGTAAATAATGTTTTTGCGGCGCTTTTTAAAAAATGCCACTAAATGAAGAGCATTAGCGGCGTTTTTTAAAAAAGCCGCTAAAGGCCTGAGAATTAGCAGCGCATCCATAAAAACGTCACTAAATCCCAGAATATTAGTGGCGTATCAATAAAAAGCCTCTAAAGCCCAGAACATTAGCGGCGCTTACATAAAAACGCCGGTAAAGCCCAAAACGTTAGCGGCGCTTACATAAAATTACTGCTAAAGGCCAGAACATTAGCGGTGCTTACATAAAAATGCCGCTAAAGCCCAGAACATTAGCGGCGCTTCCATAAAAACGCCGCTAAAGCCCAAAAAAAGTCAGAAAACGGCGTCGTTGGGTTTCGATTTTTACGGCATTTTTTTGAAAAACGCCACTAATTATATTTTTTGCGGCGTTTTATCTAAAGCGCCGTTAATTCTCGATTTTTAGCTGCGTTTTCTCTCTAAACGCCGCAAAATGTGCCGCTAAAAGCCTATTTTGGTGTAGTGGCAATAGTACTAAAAGAAGCTCCCATGTGGACGCGTTTTTGCTACAGTAGCTCCTGAAAAATAATTTCGAGTAGACGTTTCTGAGCAAATAGTGTCAAAAACGCTTTAAGCAGGATGCTTTGTCAGCAATAGTACTGAAAGAAGCTCTCATGTGGACGCGCTTTTACTACAGTAGCTCCTAAAAAATAATTTCGAGTAGATGTTTCTGAGCCAATGGTGTCAAAAACGCTTTAAACAGGATGCTTTGTCAGCAATAGTACTGAAAGAAGCTCCCACGTGGACGTCGCAAACCAAATGGTCGACCTTACTCGACTAGAATATGTAACAATATGGATATCTGAGAAACAACCAGCCAATAAAAGTTGTGCGGATGGTGTAGGAACCCAGGCCATACAAGCCGATCATGCCTAAATCGCAATAGTTGAACATTATTGTAAAAAACTTTATATTATTTATATTTTTTTAAATCAAAAATTGGTACAAATATTCAGAATGGTATAAAATTTAAAAGAAAATCTATTTCATTAAAAATATTAAAGTAAATTACAATTACTTTATTCAAAATAATGTTTTATTTTATTAAATGAAATAATATAGAAATATTCAACATATTGCCTTATTTAAAATAATTTCTATTATATTAAAAATGTAAAAGTAAATTTCTATTTTAGTACATGAAATAATATAGAAGAATTTCTATTTTATTACATCAAATAATATCAAAATATTCAAAATGTTTGTACAAATATATTAAAATAAAAATAAATCTCTGTGCCCACTAGATTCAATGACACATGGCGTCCGTCAACGGTTACGCGCTGGATTCCTCCTTTGTCCAGCTTCCGGCGGGGGTTGTGATTACTCTGGCGGGGATTCTGGTTCCTCCAGTAGGGGATCTGGTTGTCGGTGTTAGGACGATGAGCCACCTTGATAGAATAGTGACTGCGGAGGTGTTTGCATCACCAATGGTGAAACTGTTTAAAACCCATACGGTGATGGGGATTGGTAAAAGGCAGAGTTTCCCGATGGCCCCTCTTGCGATCCCTCGTGCGACACATCTGACCTATACATCTGCGGTCCACTCGGCGTAATCGAAAATGGAGATGAACTGGGCCATGGACTCCAACCTGCCATAGGACTAGAAAAAGGAAACATATAAGGGTTAGGATACATAAAAGGGTTAGGATACGCACTTGGCATCATCTGAAAAGGCTGTGCCGTGGGTATCGTAGGTTGAACTGCTGGGTCGGGTGATTGTGTCTGTGATGTTGTTGGGCCTGGTGATTGTATGGGTGCTGATGATGGGCCGGGTGATTGTCTGGGCCTCGTTGATGGACCTGCATCGTCGTCTCTTCTTTTTGGATTTAAAGGGCCACGCCGTTCCCTTTAGACATGCAATTGTCGTTGCCTCTCCTCTGCCGACAGTAAATACAGCTTGCTATGGATCTTAAATCATGGCATGTATTCTGGCACGTACACTAACTCTGGAACGATGATCGATTTCCGAGTAGGTATATAATCATACCGATCTTCCCACATTTGGATGTAGTATGACTGGAATCTCTGCCAATCCGTATGCAATTGTCGTAGGTCGATTTTGTGATGATCATCCAACACCTCAGGTGCCACGGGGATCGGTTGTCGGAATTCAAATTGCCGTAATACTCTGTCGACTGGTGCATCTCTACGGTCGCATAGTTGACCAATACGACTTTCACATGCCAAGCGTTTGGATTTTGGAAGTACTCATCCGAAATTACTGCCCAAATTGCCGGATCCTCGTATGGTGTCCATTGAAACTATATGAACATGATGGAAATATTAGTTATATACATAATACATAATACATAATACTAAATACTAAATACTAAATACCAATCGACTAGCTCGTGATGGAAATATCTATTTTATTTAATACTTACTTGTGCTTCCGACTGTTGGTCTAATGGAAGCCGTATATCTTCAAGAGAGGTAGGTAATCGAGCATAACTTGCCGAATGGTTCCACCTAATTAAATAAATTTTTAGCATACTATTATATTTTAAATCTACGTAATAATTGTAAAATCTAATATAAAATTTACCTCATTATGAGTGGGAATGTATATGGGTAGTCCACTCGAGGACGTAAAAGTGGAAAGCGAAACCGTGCCCATGGCTGCAGTAGTGACAAGCAACCTTTGATTTTCGCTTTATTCAGTCGCGTCACCCCGCACATCTCCCGGTACAATGTGGCCAAAACGGCAGACCCCCAACTAAATTCACCAGCTACTCTAAAATCAACGAGTTTCAGCAGCCATCTTGAATGTACAAGGTTCCGTGACAAGTCCGGCATGAGATAACCTCCAATTATCTGAAGAATGTACGCTCGAGCATATCAGATTCTTTCTAGTTCAGTAGAATCATCATCCGGCTCCGGGAATGTGTCTCGTAACTAGCCAATCTCGATCCGACCTCAATTAATATTCTCCGGAATAGTGCCCAAAAGCTCGTAGCATACCTCTCCCTAATCACCAGATTGAACAGATCCGGTGACTGAGTACCCGTTCACCGGCAATCACAATTGCAAATTGACATCTTCCAAAGTGATAGTACACTCTCCACATGGAAGATGGAATGTGTGTGTCTCGGGTCTCCATCTCTCAATCAACGCACTGATGAGTTTCGGGTCCAACTTGCATCTCTGGCCTACCGTCGCCAGGTGCCAAAAACCCGCTTCCCGCAAGTAATTCTCTACCAACGGTGATGGAGGACCATGCATATTACGGATATAGCATTGCAATATCTGATCTATAGACTTTTATAACAAATAATAAAATAATAATTATTTAAAATTGCATAAATAAAAAATATCTTAAATAATATTTAAAAATTAAATTTAACACTTACCATTTTCATTTGTTCGACAGATATGTGCTTGTCATCAAGACGAATTAATTCTCCGACCATTGCTAACACGATCAAATTTTTACGATTTAAAAAAATTTAAAAAATAAAATTTAAAACTTTTTTTAAAAATAATTAAAAAAATTAAAGCTTTTTTAAATAGGAATTTGAGAGGAATTTGGTAGGAATTTGAGAGAATATTAGAGAAAAATTGAGTGAAAGGATTTAGTTGTGAAAAAAAATGAAGGGGGGTTTTTATAGTTTTTTTTTTACCATTGGAGGGGTCACCAACGGTCAAAAAAGTAGTCATTGCTACTGTTCACGCGCGGGAAAAATGCGTCCCCAAGAGAGCACTGACGTGGCAGGAAAACGCGTCCTTAAGGGTGCGCTTTTTGTCCACGTGGACAAAGCGCTTCCTTAATGAAGCGTTTTTCTGCCACGTCCCCTGACATCGTGCTGACATGGATGCGCTTTCAGAGAATTAGACCATTCCAATAATTAATTATGTACCGGGCCAATTTCAATAAATTTTTTAAAAAATTAGCTTTTATTAGTATTTTGCCCTTTTTAAGTTTCTCTAATTATCCGATTTTTGTTTTCAAACGCCGTATAGAGTATAGAGATTCAGATCAAGATCAGATCTGACAAAACCCAAGTACACGTGTACGGTCCGATGAGGGCCCATGGAATGTGATCGTGCAAAGGCACCATCTTATATCATCTCTTCCGCCAAAAACCTCAAAATCCTTTCCACCCTCTTTAGATCTCGCTCCAATCATATTCCGTACAATTGCCGGTCCCATTTCCGGTCAACCACTGCCGGAAGGTTTTCCTTTTTTCCGATCACCGATTGTCGTGTTCGTAAATAAATCAATCGTCTCATTGCAGGTATTTCCGCAATGAAGATCTCTCCTTCGCTTGTTTTCTTTTTCTTTTCCCCTCTATTATCCGTTTGGTTAAAAATTGAGGAAAATTTCTTCTCTCTTATAGTTTTTGTTTACTTCAAAATAAATGTTGTTTTAATTAGTGAGCTTTACAGTGTTTGGTACTGGAAATGTAATAGATTTCTGGAATGGTTGAAGACTATGCATCTTATGCGAGACTATTATTTGTTCTCAGAGTTTTTCAAGTGATTTATTCCCTGAATTTTGCAGATAATTACTTTAGCGATTAAAGGCTTCAATTCTCACGAAGTTTTACAGTCTCTGCTTCAGCCAGGAGTTATAGAACTTTGCTGTTTAGTGGTAAAGTTGTAAATTTGATCCTTGTTTAATGCAATATGATAGAGTTTTAATTGTTGGACTGTTACAGCAAAGTGGAAGCGAGGATTCATCCAAATAGAACTTTGAAATAAAGCTAGAAAAATGGTATGTTTTTATGTGCTTTAAGTGGTGGGAGAAGGGTCTAATGGTTGCTTTCGATGCTGTTTTTCAGTTTTATGTGTATCTTTTGTGATTGATTCAGTGGTTTTAATTTTTATCATTAATTGTTCTGCAATTGCTTATTGCCTTGTCCCTTATGTAGTTTCACATAGTTAAAGAAGGTTAAAATTCTGTATCAACTGAAAAATTATGCTTTTTGGTAAAAAAAAAAAAAGAACTATAGATGATTGTGTCTTTTATTGCCAAACAGTTGTAATAGAGTAATTTAGGTGGGGATGCACTGATGAACCATATATAAGTATGTATATATGAGTGAAGAAAAATGTCAGTTTGACAATTTTCTACTTGGTAAGTTGTGTGTGTTGGTGCTGAAGTGCTGAGGTTGTCAAAGACCAAGGTGCGTCCTTAGGCGCTGTATATTAGCACTAGAGAACAAAAGTTATTTCAATCCTTCTTCAAGTGCATGCTTGGTGTGCCTAGTCAAGCTTTTGATAGGTGCAAAAACAAAGTTCACCTTATTGAAGTTGTCCATTAATTATGTTATAAATATTTATGGCTTGCGGTTAATCTTGATACTAGGTCAATGAAAAAGATTCAACTGTTGTTGTTATTCTCTTCTACGCCTCTGATTAGGAATTTGTTACATGTAACAGTCTTTCCAGAATCAAGGCATTTGGATGACGAAAGGAGCTGGGTGTTTAAACGATGGTGAGATGGTGTATGATACTTCATCTAGAATTGAGCCCAAGCGTTCTCATCAATGGTTTATGGATGGTTCCGAGACAGATATATTTCCTAACAAGAAGCAGGCGGTTGGAGTTTCAACTACCAACTTTTTTTCTGGAATCTTGAATTCAAACCTGTCTCCATGGGGAAATGCATCTGGTTTTCATTCAATCTCGGGGCAGTTTGCTGAACGGTTATTCGACACCGAATCAGCTCGAGCTGTGAATTTTGATGATCGAAGCATGCCATCAGTTAGCAGTGAGAAAGTTGTCATGGGGAGAAAGCTTAATGAAGATATATTTACAAATGATTCTTCATTCTGTTTATCTATGTCTCATACACTAGAAGATCCTAGATCTGGGTTAAACCTTGGTGGGATTAGGAAGGTAAAAGTCAGCGAGGTTAAGGATTCGGAGAATATCATGTCTGCATCAATGGGATATGTGTTTAATGGGGTTGATAATACCTCTGTGTCAAATGATCATGCATACAACAAGGTGGAAGATGGTATTATGCCGATGGGTTCTTCTTATAACAAAGGGGATCCTATTGGTGACACCTATGAAAGGGAGAATAATGTTTTCATGTCTATGGGACAATCCTATAACAAAAGTGAGGATAATAATGCACTTGCAATGAGCAATACCTTCAATAAGGGTGAAAACACTTTCATATCCATGGGTCAAACATACATGACAGATGATAGTTCTGTAACTGTGTGTCAGACCTATGGTAAAGGAGATGACAGTACCATATCTATCAGTCAAAGCTACAAGATGGGTGACAACTATAATTTGTCAATTGGTCAGTCCTATAGTAGGGGTGAGAGTACTATTATATCATTTGGTGGCTCTAATGATGATGATGATACAAATCCGCCAGGAAGGATTGTATCAGGCTATAATTTATTGATGGGTCAGTCTTCTGTCCAAAGATCCAATGCTTCTAGTGAAAAAGCGTCTATATCCAATAATATTATTGCCTCTGGAGCTGAAGTTCCTAGGAAGAAAGATGAGCAGAAAACATCCAAAAAACTTACTTCAAATAACTTCCCATCAAATGTTAGAAGTTTGCTGTCAACTGGTATGCTTGATGGAGTTCCCGTTAAATATATTGCATGGTCACAGGAGGTAAAATCTCATTACTTGTGTTCTTTTTATTTACCTTATTGTCCGGTGATACGCCTGCTTCTTTATATGAACTTCAGAAGGAGCTCCACGGTGTTATAAAGAGTTCGGGATATCAATGTGGCTGTCAGACATGCAATTTTTCTAAGGTGTGGTTTCTCGGTTTTACCTTTTTTTTCTTTTTTGAGAGAATTGTGTAGGCACTTATGTGTGTGCTGATGAGCAGAGTTTCTACGTTCTCATAGGTGATCAATGCATATGAATTTGAGCGGCATGCTGGTTGCAAAACAAAGCATCCAAATAATCACATATACTTTGAGAATGGGAAGACCATTTATGGGATTGTCCAAGAGCTTAGAAGCACACCTCAGAATATGTTGTTCGATGTTATTCAGACAATAACCGGCTCGCCTATTAACCAGAAGTGCTTCCGGATTTGGAAAGGTGATGTAAGCTATTGAACTTGATTTGCTTTTCCTTTTAATTCTACCTATCTTGACTGACAAATTTAATCAGAAGGAAATGCTTCTTTTACGAGTGCACTTTATTGAGTAAACTAAAAAGGTCAGGTCTATTCGGCAAGTCGGGTTGATTTTGGATCGAATCTTTCTGGATTGGATCAATTCAAAATTTAAAATGTCAGGGTCATTTTTGTTAAGTCAATTTCAGATTGGGTTTGAGTCATTTTTGGGTGTGGTTGGATGGGTTCATGTTGTTGACTTTTTATGGTCAAATCGGGTTTGGGTTTGGTTTTGGTTTAGGTTGATCGGATGGAGTTTTTGAGATGGGATACAATTGACATGTCTACTTTGCACCTCTTTCTTTTTTCAGATTCGTTTTTAGCTGCCACTCTTGAACTTCAGCGTATATATGGGAAGGATGAAATGAAACAATTGTCATAAAACAACCATTTTCATTTGCAAGGTAGGGTTAATCTCTGTTTTGTGAATATGAAGGAAGTGACTTTTTACGAGACTTTATGCTTGTTAATGGTGACAGCACCGGGCGTGGGGGGTTTTTTTTTTTTTTAATTTACGGGGGTAGGGATTATGTTAAAAAGTAGGGAGTTAATGCCTGAAAGAGAGATACTTGTTATTTGTGTATTTGCTTGTATCTCTGCAAACATGTAGTCGGATATTAATTCAAGAGATAGAGATGAAATCTAAATTTTGCACCTTTGGTGGACTAAAGGAGGAACGGAGGAAACTACCTGTCTTTATGCGTTGTTTGCTTCTTTGAAGTACTTTTATTAGGGTTTGATTAATTATGTGTACTGGTTTGAGCGAATTACTTGGCCAGCTTGGACAAAGATAATTTTCCTTTTGTGACTTGAATTTTGAATTCAATAATAAATTTTTTATTTTAACTTTATTATGAAGTATTATATTGAATTGGTAAGATATAATATTTAATATTTTATAATATATGAACAAAAAAAATCATCGGTTCAGACTTTTTTTTTTGTTTGTTTTTGGTATTGCACCTTTGGTGAACTAAAGGAGGAACGGAGGAAACTACCTGTCTTTATGTGTTGTTTGCTTCTTTTAAGTACTATTCTTTTAGGGCTTGATTAATTTCGTGTACTGGTTTGAGCGAATTACTTGGCCAGCTTGGACAAAGATAATTTTTCTTTTTTTGACTTAAATTAACATTCAATAATATATTTTTATTTGAACTTCATTATAAACTATTATACTGAATTGATATAAATATAATATTTTATAATATATGAACTAAAAAAATCATCGGGAGTTGAGTTCAGACTTAGTTTTTTGGTATTGACCATGGCCACATCTCAAGTCTCAACCCATGAACTGAAATTTGATAAAAAAAAATGATTTAAACCTGAGCTCAATTGAACTCTAACAAGAACATGTTAGAATGCTTACATCTTTTATAAAAGTTTGAAAATTACGAAGAAAATACCGAGCTGGCCCCAAATCCTAGCCCACACACCAAACTCGAAAAACTCCAAAATGACTTTGTTCCAAATCTGTCCTATTGTCATCTCTAATTATGCTCCAATTAATGGATGGCACCGAGTGGTTCTTAGCTTCAACTCCAAATGTCAAAATGGTAGAGGCAACTTGCAAAAATAATTAATTTCGCAGGATATCAGGGATCTAACATTTCAGACCGAAAGAGTAATAGATGCAAAATAGATAAGAAGAAATTACAAACTGGAAGAATGTAGTTACAGTTTTCCCAAATTCAAAGAGCTCACTAGAGAAGAAAATATACCCTTCAGAGCTCATCATCGATCGTAGCTCAACCGCAGCAACCTGATTTTGGAGCATTTGCTGCATCCCCTGCTGCCTGATCTTGTTGGTTAATTTTGATTGTGTTTGGCTGCAAAGAGGAAGACAAAGGATAACAGCAATTACAACAATATATATGTTTTAAAATATGTTTAAGGGAATGGATTTGCATAATTTCGAGTGAAAGATACAATACCTCAGCCTTGGAGTCACTATCTGCAAGTCTTTGCTTAATGTCCCTGGCTATTGAAAAGAAAACCTCCTCCACATTTAAGTTTGTTTTTGCATTGGTTGGCTCTTGAGCATATATCAGAAAGATCAACTAAACATAAAAGGGAACTGCAATATCTGCAGTAAAAGTTACATACAGTCTCAAAGAACTTGATGCCATATTCATCAGCGAGAGCTTGGCCCTTCGAAGTAGGGACAGCCTGCAAAAATAAGTTCCTCATCAACTTGACAAGCCTGACATGCCGAAAAATAAGGGTAACCATAAATGGAAGTGAATACAAGCATGCGTGCACGTTGGAAAGAGAAAGAGAAACAAACCCTTTTGCTTTCATCCATGTCAGCCTTATTACCCACCAGAACCTTGTTGACATTATCAGATGCATGTTGTTCAATATTACGAATCCAATTTCTAATGTCTAGGCAAAAAAGTACATTAGTTGAATTGATAAGATCATTATAGTGGAGAAAGAATAAAATTTCAAGTCACTATAAAATTTCAAGTCACTGGATAAGGAATATACTTTCAAGTTTCAACCTTACGGGAAGCAGAAAGTTTTGAATAATGATCATTATTTGGTGGAAACATTAAACATTTCTAAAGATTCAGAGGTGGATAAGATAAGAACAACTTATGTAAGAAATCAAAAAGAAAAAGGGTTCAGTAATTACTATTGAAAGATGACTCATCAGTCACATCATAAACAAGCAAAATACCCATAGCTCCACGGTAGTAAGCTGCACGGGAAGAAAATATAACTTAATTTGCCTGTTCCAGAAGACAAAAAATTCAGGATGCATTTGGTAGTAGACATCTGAAGCACGAACACCGCCTTGCCCGCCTCAAAGGTGTAAACCAATACAAGTAAAAAGAAAAAGAAAAAAGGGGCAAGCAACCATGCTTGAGGGGTGAAATAAAGAAAATACTATGTAGAGGTAAAATTTTCAAACACACTCAGAGATAACATTACTATTGAACACCTTCAATCAAGACTCCAGAAAAATATGAAACTCGGAGCTTCTGTTCTTCGTAATTTTATTTCCAAGTCCTGTCATACAATTCAAGAGTATGACAACATACAGGTTATAGAGTGTGTGAGAGAAAACTGTGGAAGCAGACAAACTCTAAAAATCACAGAGATGAACAGAAATGCAACGACAACCTTGAACCAAAACGGAGCAGTTATTGAATTTGACAATATTAGGGTGAGAACAAACGGTAAGTTACATTATACAACAACACTTGCAATTAACAGGCTCAAGTGAAATGGTGCCAAGTCATGCTATCAAATTATTTCATCAACCAAATAAGCTACAATGCTAGACCATTTATTTCCAGTCAATGACACCTTCAAACCCAAAAACTAACCAGTTGTAATTGTACGAAACCGCTCTTGCCCAGCAGTATCCCAAATTTGGAGTTTGATCCGTTTGCCATCAAGCTCTATAGTCCTGATCTTAAAGTCAATCCTGCCAAAATAATACATTACCTTATTAAACGACATGCCTCTTTTTGAAACAATACTTGTAACAATAATAAGACTACTACCATTCAAAAAACAACTACCCGATGGTTGTGATAAAACTTGTAGTAAATGAGCCATCTGAAAAACGCAAAAGGAGGCAACTCTTACCCACACCTGCCAACACAAAAGCATGAGTAAACAGACTATTCACAACTCAAATTGAAAAGAATGTGCCAAAATACCAAGACAAGCTCCTGTAGAATAAGTAGTTCCTAATTACAGGTAACTACGACTATTCGTAGCAGAGATGGAAGCTAAGAAACGGGTCTCAAGCAAATGAACAAGCTACTGACTCCAATCAAATCATCAAAATACTAATTGAGACAGAATACAATATCAAATATATTCCTACGAAAAATGCCATCAGCAATTAGCTTAGATTCACCATAAAAGCAGCCATTCTTTTTTTTTTTCCCAATCAACCTGGCTAGTACAATAAAATCTCCATACTACGATAATCTATAAAGCTAAAATGAAGCTTAAGGTAAAGGTCTTTAAATACACATCTAACAAAATAAACCAAAAAAAAAAATCAAATCCTTTCAACGAGCGCTAACATTTTTTCCAAAAACAGTGTAGATTAACAAGTAGATCGCCTTTCAGATCAATATCAGATCAATATATATATATAAGAAATAGTTACCGCTGTCGCCGATCAAAAGGAGCTTTATGAGGTAGTCGTAATCGGCTCGAGCTCTTGCAGGTGGAGCAGCCATGGTAATAGAAGAAACTTATCGAATCAATCAAAAATAAAGGAGAAAATTAACAATCCCTAGTCCCCCGCCACCCCCCCAAAAAAAAAAAGATTCGATGTTAATAATCAAATGTAAAAAAAATTAAAAAAATTAAAAAAGAAATTTGTTTTTTTTTTTAAGAAAAAAATTATTTAGTGAAATGAAAGGGAAGCAATACCGGGTCAGGGAAAAGAAAGAGTGAGATCTGATGAAAGGAGATGAGAGAAATGAGGAGAAAAGCGTCTTTGGAACGTCAGCACCGGTCGGCCGTTGAAAATTTTATTTTTATTATTCTTCTTCTTTTAAATAAAGAGAAAAAACTAAAAAGTGAGACAGTTTATTTGGTGGTTAAAATTTTTCATAAATCCCTATACTATTTACAAATTTAGAATTTAATTCTTATATTTTTATTTTTAAGAATGTAATCCTTTTATTTTATTTCAAAAATCAAGTGGAATTGTTAATATTATTATGTTTTTTATATCACATTTTGAAATAAAACTACAGCTAAAAAGAGTACAAGAGAACAAGGACTTAAGGCATCTCTTAACCTTTATTTGGTACATAAGGAATTTGATTTAGCTCCCAACCCTGCTGTTGAGACCTGCCTTGATGCAACGGTCGTCAACGAACAGAAAATAGCTGGTTGAAGCGACTGGCATTTACTAAACTATTAATTAAACGACATCGTTTCATAGATATATGCCATGGAATTGGGTATCCCTAGTCGTTCTCATTCCAAAATATCACCTTAAATATTGTTTAAGCACCTAAATATTTGTAAATGAGTGTTGAAGTCCGTTTTAAACTTATTCATATTATTTTATAAAAATATATTAAAAATTATGTTATTTTTAATTTAATAGCTAATAAAATATATTTACTAAAATTTTAAATATAAATGATTGAACGTATTCTTTTTATTGTTTATATTATAGTATTATATTATATTTTAGATTTAATTTTTAAATGATATAAATCATGTGATATATAAAATAAAATAAAATATTACTTAATTAGAAAATGGTTGGGTTGAGTGAAGCTTGAACCTTAAATGTTGGAGCATAATCCTAATCCATATTTTAAATGAACCTTTTTTTTTGTCCAAACTTATATTTCGAATCTAATATTTTTGTCTTGAACTTTGCAAATATTGGATAATATTTTGAGCTTGAACAAGTAACCCAATAACTTTAATACTAGTTGGGACAAAATTGGGGCTTCTGTTAGGATCATTTTTAACTTATCAAAACTCTTTTGACACGCTTTTGATCACACAAATTTTTCATCCTTTCGCAAAAGTCGAGTCATAGGTGTGGCCAACATTGAGAAACCTTTCACAAATATTCGGTAGTACCCCGCCAACCCTAGGAAACTATGTACTTTAGTTACATTCCTCAATGGATTCCAATCTAAGACAACTTTGATTTTATTAGGATCCACCTTGATACCGTCAACAGAGATAGCATGACCTAAAAAGGTGGCTCCCTTAAGCCAAAATTCACATTTGTTGAATTTGACATACAATCGATTTTCACGAAGGGTGTTTCGCTAGAAGGGATTTTTCTCTCTCCATGTGAACTCAAGCTCGCAACGAAGCGATAGTTGCCATAGATTTTCTAATTAGAGCATCGACTACGACATTTACTTTCTTCAGATGGTAGTTAATTGCTAGGTTGTAATCCTTTAATAATTCTATTCAATGTCGCTGACATAAATTCAATTCGTTTTAAGAGAGCAGGTACTTCAAGCTCTTATGATTCAAAAATACGTGGCACTTCTCTCTATACAAATACTGCCTCCAAATCTTTAAGGTAAGCACAACCGCGACCAATTCGAGATCATGTGTCGAGTTATTTCTTTCATGCGCTTTGAGTTGACAGGAAGCATACGCTATGACTTTCCCACACTGCATACGAATGCAAACAAGGCCATTTAAGGAAGCATCGGTGAAAATCATAAATTCTATCATTGATACATGTTGGGACAAAACCGAAGCTTATGTTAGGATGGTTTTTAACTTATCAAAACTTTTTTGACATGCCTTAATCCACAAAACTTTTTCATCCTTTCACAAAAGTCGAGTCATAGGTTTGACCATAATTGAGAAACCTTTCACAAATCTTTGGTAGTACCCTGTGTAACATGCCAAGGTAGGGCCTTGAAGTTTTGGCCTTGCAAGTAAAGGTTCACCAAAAGAAGTTTCAGCAAGGAGTTCGTCTGAAATTCGGCGAAACAATATACGCCAAAAGATGATGTAAGGAGTTCGTCAGTCTATTTGGCAAGTTGAGGGTCACCAAAGTCGAGTCTGACTCAAATTAGGAAATAAATATATTGTATATCTAGGACTAGAGGTGCTCATGGGTCGGGTTCGGGCTGGGCCCAACAAATAATTTAGGCTCATTTGCTAGGCCTGGGTCCAACCCGAAAAATGGGCCTAAAATTTTGCCTAAGCCCCACCCAGATAAAAATGCTAAAACCTAAGCCTAGCCCGACCCCTCATATCAATTTTTATATAAATTTTTTGATAAAAATTTTTATATAATTTTTAAATATATATAATACATAAAAAATACTAAAAAATATTAAAATAAATATTTCTCAACAAAGTGGAAATAAATTTTAAAAATATGTATACTTAAATAACACTAAGATAGATGCAACTTAACAAGCAAATGCCTCTAAAATAATAACAAAATTAACAATAAAATAATTGTTATACAAAATCCAAACAATAATAACAAAATAGTAGTAACATAATAGTGAAATGGTAGCAAAATAGGGAGAAAATAACAAAAAATAGAAAAAAATTCCTTGCTCGAGGCCCGACCCATTTTTTAAACGGGCCTTATTTTTTTGCCCAAGCCTAAGTCTAGTAGGGTATCCTAAGATCGCTAAGATACTTTGTAACACCCCTATCCCGTCTTCATTATTAGATTAGGGTTACGGAGTGTTACTGAGCAAAATAGAACATTTTACTTCACAATAGACATAATTATACAATTAATTACTAACATATAGCATTTAAATTTAATCATAGCAAAAATATATTTATGGGCCTTAAATCGAGCCTACGGGGACCTAAAAATAGTTTAGGAACAATCTAGGATCAACTCGAAACAAAATAGAAAATTCTAGTAAAACATGAAAAATCTGGAAAACAGGGATCACACAACCGTGTGATATAGTCCAGACTGTGTGAACATTCGAAGTCTGGATACACAGCCGTGTCTTAGTCAATGTGGGTATTCGAAATAGGGCCACATGACTATGTCGCAGGCCGTGTCGCAGGCCATGTACCAGACCATGCCACAAACTGACTATAGACACAGGGTCGTGTCATAGACCGTGTGAAACTTGCACCTAAAACAATAAATACACACGACCGTGTGACAGCTCGTGTCCCAAGCCGTGTGCTCCATTTTTAACCCCTAAATCAAGCCAATTCAAGTACCATTTCTTGCACAATAAGACATACCATATCTAGCCTATTTCACATGGTTAAAAGCACATTCAAAACACCAATTACATGCCAAATACTCATCATCCTATGTCTAACCAATATGCCATTAAAGGCACCTAAATTCACACACCAATTCAATTCAAGAAAAAAATTACAATTGAGAAATAAAATTTATCATTAGGTAGTCATTCATGCCCAAAATCATCAACCAAAGATTTACCAACGATATGATCATTCACAACCAAAACTACCATTTCAAAACATCTGTGTCGCGTAAAAATTATGCAAGTATACAAGTCAAATTAAGTAATAAAGTAGTAAGTGAGATCGTCTCCACAGGGATCAGATTAAGTATAAAAGTGGTCAAGTTATCATAACGAATTATGATTAATGTTATAGCAAAACCAAGTTAAGTACGTAGTGGTAAATTAAAGTAGTAAAGATGTGTGCAAAATGTATATTGACTAATATTGAAAAATGCTAAGGCAAATCAAGAGTAAAAATGCAATGGAAATTACAAGAATAATTACGTAAATAATTTGCTAGCGAATAAATAAATAACTAAGAATGCTATGGCAAAGATACTATGAAAAAGGATTAAGGGTCTACGATGTTGATTTGGAAGGTTGGGATTACTAAGAATCTGCCCTTACTTTCAGTAATGCCTTAGCAAAATCATACTCAATCTACTTTTCAGAAGAGACCTAAAGTGACTTGCCTCTTTTGAGAGCTAGATCTCAAGTTACATGGCTTGTGTCTATTGGCCTTAGCACGGTACCCTGTATTGTTTTGTCTTCATTTTATACAAACGCTGCTCTATGTCTAGAGTTTACTATAAGTATTCGGTCGAATACCCACTTGTATCATTCAATTCTAGTCCAACTAATCTAACCTTTTCAGAATTAGATTCAATCTATGGGCATACTACACACTCATCTATGTATAGAGAATGTACGCATACAATTGGGAAATAAAAAAAATTGAATGAAATAGCATATTAAATCAAATATATTCTTCAACCATTAACAAAAATAAAAGTTTTATCATGTAATCCGAACCCTATGGGATTTAGCTCATGGGTTGCCAATTCAAGTTCAAAATAACATCCAACATCGTTTCGATCAAATCAAATCATGGGAGAACATATTAAGAAATAATGGAAGAACTTAGAAAGATGACTGTAGCCAAGTCAATCCAGAATCCAGCAGCACAGTGTCTTGTGGTGGCTGAGAGGGACTGCCTTCAGTTTCCTCCTTTTGTCTCTACTTAGCCGCTACCCTCTGTTGTTGCCTCGGATCTCCACACACTTTAGGGTTTCCTCATTTCGCTTTTTATAAGCTTTTCTTCCTAGGGTAACTCCAACAGCCCATGATATCTTCTACTCTCTTTAGGTGGATTTTTCTAGTACAAGTAGAGTTGGGCTGAAACTGGTATGCGTTGAGTGTGGACTCGGTCATCTTCTTGAAATTGCCATGGCATTCGTGTTAGAAAATTGTCCAACCTTTTGCCCCAAAAAACTTTCACTCATTTATTTCTTTCTCCACATCTTGCACTTGCCAAGCCACCAAAAACAACCTTGCCACATGTGATTAATAGTACCTAACATTTAAACACAATCCAAGCTCCTAAGGCAATGATAAAAATACCAATGAAATCTCTTAAAATGTAATTAAATGTGGCAAGTACAAGTAATTAGCTAGGTTTAAAGGCATGAAATATAACTCTTTTCAAGAGTTATCACACCTCTAAACCTAAGTTATTGCTTATTCTCAAGCAAAATATGCATGAGTGCATGAATGCAAAAATATTTCCAGCGCATATACCCATCTTGTATTGTTAATCTATTCGAAGATCAATATATACATTAGTTCTCAACAATATTCTTAAAAACTTGTCTTTAACAAATGTAGCGCAAAAAAATTCTCCCTAAAAACAAAATTTCCTAAGTACCATGTGTTTTTTGGCCATAGCAAATATCTCCTAATTTACTCAGTTCATTTGTTACTTAAACTCAAGTTACTCTTTCTCTAAGCATACTTGAAATGTATAAACCATTTAAATTTGTGTGTTTCTTTTAGAATATTAGTATATTAGGGGATTTAGCATGTCACAAAATTCTTTGACTTAATAATCACAATAGAGCATACACCAAATTACCTAGTACTCAATCATGCCACAATTTAAATAGAAATCACTCTTGAAGTTAAGGCTTTTGACTTAAAATATGGATGGAGCAAACAACTTCCTCCTTAACTATTTAGCCCGTTACTATAACTTAGTGCCCGTAATTTATTTACTTTGTATTACACACTCTTACTTAAACTTACCTTTCTAGTCAACAACACGATAGAGCAAACAAAGTGGTGCTGACTTACTCAACAATTCTAAGCATTGAAGTGTCTACTGTCCTTTATTTAATAATGCCGAGGCAATACGACTGAATTTGGCTTCAAAAGCCCCTAAGTTCATTAGAAGATACTCACTATAATTTGGAAAAAATTGAGTATAGGACGTCTCATTTTTAGAAATTGATTTTCAAGCAACCAATCCTAAGCTAAATTCACCTAATCCACTGTCACATGTTCTAAGTGTACTGAAGAATCTAAGCTCATCATCGAACATTATAATTACAGATTGTACTCCTCATAGGCAAAAAGTACTTAATAGTTACATTGCAGTGGCAAAACAGGTTTAACTATACTAAAATGATCATACATACTAAATATAAAATGTAGCCTAAATGCACAACACACCCCCAAACCTAAGGGATGCATTGTCCTCATTGCATGACTAGATATATAAGACAATAATCAAAAGGGAAATTTGTACAACAAATGCCATAGAAAAAGAAATAAAATGCAAGATGGATGAAAGAAATAAAAAACTTAGCTAGCTTGGACTAGCATGTAGATACTTTAGTCTGCCTGATGAGTGGATTTTCGGCACTGACTTTATATCGCCATTTCCTTTTTATGGGGTCAATCTCTTTCCCCTCCTTATCGGTTTCTATGAGCTCATTGATTAGACGATCAATGTCACGGTCCTGTGCAGTTACGAAAGCTGGTGATGAAGGTGGAATAGGGTCCTTACCCTTTGGTGGTGGCAATAGTGGCAGTGTTATCTTTTTTCTTCTTCTTCTTCATCCTTCTCTATATTTAGGGATGCTATCTTTTCGGGCCCTTTAGTAGCAATTTGAGTAGGCTCCTCAAGAGTAGTTTGAATGGGCTCCTCGGTAGCATCAGAAAATGAGAGCAAAGTGGCGGGGAAGATAGGAAAGTCTGGGATTGGCTTTGTAAAATTCTTTTGCAAGGGTCTTTTGAAAGCCAAATCCCTACTCTTTACATAGGCCCAATGTTGAGCTTGCTGCTGCTGGGCATGGACCATCTCCTCAGCCATGTGAAACTATCGAATTTTAAAAAGGGATATTCTTTGCTCCAATTGCTTTAAAGATTGCAATATTTACTGTTTGAGGGAGCTATGAGAAACTGAAGGTGTTGCTATGGGAGAATACGCAGCAGCGGAACTGGTGGTTTGACTATGTTGAGTTGCCCTGGCAACATCAGTGCCTTAAATCTTGGCAAAGATGGTCCTGGACAGTCTACCATTGTTAGGGGTGATATCCTTATCCTCATTGAAAGGGACTCGGGCGGTCTGACATAGAGCGGTAATAAGTGAAGGAAAGTTTAAGCTACTAGCATTCTTCTTAGCACACTGGTGTACTTGTTAAAAATGATCCTACCGACATTAGTTCTTCTATAACACCCCTAACCCGTATCCGTCGCTAGAATAGGGTTACTGAGCATTATTATAAAATCATAGCAAAATTCGTTCAAACACATGCATATTGTCCCTTATTCGAGCACTTGAGGCATTAGAAACACTATAGAAATGATTTGGGACTAAATCGGGAACATATGAAACCTTAAAGAAAAACTTGGAAAATTCACACTGCAGGGGTCACACGGCTGTGTGGCTAGGCCGTGTGCTTTACATGGTTGAGACACATTCCCATGTCTCAGGTCGTGTTCCATTTGAAAGAGGGACACACGGTCGTGTCCTAGCCCGTGTAACTCTCTGACTTGGGTCATATGGCCAAGCCACACGCCCGTGTGCCAGGCCGTGTGCTAGGCCGTATAACTGCCTGACTTGTAACCCTTTGGAACCTATAGGGGACACACGACCATGTCGCATGGCCATGTCTCACACACGGTTGAGACATACGCCCGTGTCTTTGGCCGTGTGGACATGAAATAGGTCAATTTCAAGCCATTTCCTTCACCCTAATCAAGCACATGCCTACAAGACATTTGCACATACAGTCAAACCTTTAAAACATGCCTAAAACATTCATAATGAGATCAATTCAATAGGTCATTTATCCATACAACCAATATGCCCAAAAGACACCTCAATCATAACAACCGAATATACTTAAACATTTGCATAATTTAGTCATTCATCACTCATACATATCTAGCCTATTTCCATACCAAACTTACCACAATGACCATATGCCAAATCACATTCAAACATACCAAGTTGGTCATTCAAAACATACCATCATTTGACCATTTCAACACCAACAATCAAAGCATCAAAATGCCAAAAGTTCACCAACCATAATACCACATTTACAAGCCAAACATAACAACAATCTCGTCAAATCCAATTCTCCTATACATGCCATTATAACCATGACCCAAACATAAAAATCTACCGAAATAATCGATGGATAGTGTGATAGGTCTCCGACGAGCTTCCAAACCGATCGAGCTTCCGATAATCTATAAAACATAGGAAAAAAATGACATAAGCATATAATGCTTAGTAAGTTCGTAATTCATGAACAAAGCTTACCATTTTAATGCATAATCATAAAAATAGACATTAATCAATCCAACATAGCTTGGTACAAGCCTAAGCATCATAAACAACACAAGTTAGTGAATAAACACATAACTTAATAGTATCATCACATGATAAGGTATAGTACATGAGCTTAACATCACTTAAATCATATTTCTCATAAACATAAGTATTCATACTTTGATTATCAACATTTCATACCTTTTCATGAGTTCTTAATTTAACTTTCGGTACACTTGCCATTCTTTCCCTTTTCGTGCTTGTTGAACCACTTAAAATAATATCGGATACGTGGGAAGCTCACACAATGTGTGCTAAACACATGGTCGAAACCATTCCTTTCCTTTCCTTTACATAGATGCTCACTCAAGCCATAAATGGGTCTGCTTATACAAGCTGATGGTTAGAATGTAGCTACATGATGCCGCTCACACAAGCTGACAAGTATCCGCAATAGATGCTAGAACTCAACCATCGGTAGGACATTCAGGACCAACACCCAAAACATGGTAACCCCAATGACATGTTATTTGTATCCTATATATTCCTAAGGTTCAAACGGGGCTTGATAGTCGTTGTAACGTTGTTGGATTTTCGTCAGGACATGATATGATGAATAGCATGATAGCATTTAAATCAAATAACATTAAAACACTAATTAAACATACAAACTTACCTCGATTACAAAAATGACAAAATAGGACCGACTAGTCCGATACTTTATCTTTTCCTCGATTTAGATCCATACGAGGCTTAACTTGATCTAAATAAGCAATTTTAATTCATTTAATATATATTCTATTCAGTTCAATCCAAAATTCATACTTTTGCAGAATTATGCTTTTACCCCTAATATTTTAACTTATTTACAATTTAGTCCTTAAGCCCGTAAATTGAAATTCATAAAATTTCATCCAAATACTTTGCTAGCCGAATTCACTATAAATCCATGGAAACTCATACAAATCACTATTTCACAATTTCACCATGTATTTTTACGCATTTTACAAATAAGTCCTTAATTAACATTTTCAACAAAAATCACTTTCCAAAAGTTGTTTATTTATCAACAAAGATTCATTTTCTTCCGTCAAACATAAAAAATCACATGAACACATTCATGGAAAACCCTAACCCTTTAAAATTTTTGCAAATTAGTCCCTGGGCTAGCTAGATTAAGCTACAACAATTTCGAAAACATAAAAAATCATTTAAAATGGAACTGAAATTCACTTACATGCAAGGATTTTGTGCAGCCGAATGGAAGAACCCTAGATAAGCTTTCTATTTTCAATTTTTCGGTGAATAACAACTTTGAAGAAGATGATTAATTTTTGTTTTAATTAAATTAACCTTAATTTACCTATTTACACTTTTAACTTTTGTTTAATACTTAAAAATTCACCTATTTAATGTCCATCTTTGTCCATTATTTAAATTAATGGTCTAGTTACCATTTAAATTCCTTAATCATTTAATTTCATAGCCATTTGGTACCTTTAACTTATAGAACTTTAATTTTGTATCTTTTACGATTTAGTCCTTTTCACTAAATTAAACATGCAAACGATAAAATTTCTTAACAAAATTTTTATACGACCTTGCTAATATTCCATAGACACTAGAATAATAATAAAATAAATATTCATACATCAAATTTGTGGTCCTGAAACCACTGTTTTGATTTCACTAAAAATGGGTTGTTACATTTTCCCACTTTAATGATGGAGTGCAATAAAAGCATTCTCTCTTTTGAAATAGTTGTATTGTGTGTAAATGACATAAGTCAACTCCTCAGAAAATGATACCATATTTTCCCAATAGGCTTCAACAAATCCCTCTCAATAGTATAGCACTCTTGATTGGAAATAGTCCATCGTGTTCCTTCGATACGTAAATCATCAGTACCTGGGCTAAAACCTCAGTAGTGATACTCTCAGCAAACAGTGTATGTTCCTCTTGGACACCTGCAAGGCCAAACTGTGCATTAATATGATCTTCATCAAAAGGAACGGAGGTTCCCTTTACGTAGATAAAATGGGAATCTGTAGAATTGACATGACCATAAAATTCTCGAACAATTTTTCCTAAAACGTCTTCGGGGTGCAAACAGATAATATTCCACCCATGCTTTTCTACTATGGAGGACATAGATTTATCGTATCCCTTGTATGGTTCATCTTTAAATAAGGACATTGCTCAAAATAGAAAGGGTACTTCGCGATGTTGTTATTATATCTCATGGTTGCAACACTGTTAACGAATGTCTTCAGCAGTATTGGAGGTAGTTTTGACGCGAGCCATTGGAGAAGACTGGAAGAAATCTTGGAGAATGTAGTGGAAGAAAAGATAAGAGAGATTGAAGAGAAAGAGTAATAAAAATGAAAACTTTAGGAGAAACTTAAGAGATGTGAGCAGTTAAGAAGAGGAAAATAAGGGAGATAGTAATGACAGTTTAGCAAAAATGAAACGTGCTAGGGAACTTGCGTGATGTGGAGGAGAAAAGAAAGGAATAATGAAGATTTTGGGGGAAAAAATTGAAGTGTCCTAATCCTTAAACAAAAAGTTTAACTTCTCTTCTATAGGCTCGCCAAGTAACTAAATTGGCCCAACTATAAGAAAAAATAATCTCTCCCCTTAGACTTATCTGCCCGGTCATCCTCATGTTATCCGTTTACCCAGTTTGTTGCAATGCTACGACAAACTCCTCTTGATATCGCAACTGCTTAGTTCACATTCTTTATTCTATCTCTAGAAATCATAGAAAACTATTCAAAAGTAAGAAAACAAAAATAGAAACAATATTAAATGAGTACTAAAAATAAAATTAAAGTAAAATAAGTAAGGAAATGAGAGATAAAAGAAATTGTTATCTCAAACATCTCAGAGGTCAATGGAGTGCTTATCTCTATCTAAATGGGCACCCTAGTAGTGCTTTAAGCGTTGCCCATTAACCTTAAATGTGACCCTCATTTTCAAGTCTTTGATATTAACAGCTCCATGAGGATACACTTGAGCTACTTCAAAAGGACCTGTTTTCCTGGTTCAAATTGTCGCAGCATGATTCTTTTATCGTACCAATGCTTGGTCTTTTCCTTGTACAACTTAGCATTCTCATATGCTTGTGCTCAGAACTCTTCCATTTCATTCAATTCTAACAACCTTTTATGGCCAACAGTGACCCAATCCATGTTTAGCTTCTTAATAGCTCAAAATGCTTTATGCTTAAGTTCAACAGGAAAGTGACATGGCTTGCCATAGACAAACTTAAAAGGTGAAATCCTTAACGATGTTTTGTATGCGGTAATATACGCTTACAAATATTCATCCAATCTGGTAGACCAATTCGTACGAGTAGGATTCACCACGTTTTAATTTTTTGTAATTTCTCTGTTAGAAATTTCAGCTTTTCCATTTTTTTGGGGTAATATGCTATGGCAATCTTATATTTCAGCCTATATTGATGCAAAATATTAGCTACCAACTTGCAGTCAAAATGAGAGCCTTCATCACTAATAATTTCTCTAGGTGTACAAAATTTTATAAAAATGTTCTTGTGTAAAAACATCATACTGACCTTCCATCATTAGTAGGAAGGGCAACAACCTTGACCCACTTAGAGACATAGTCCACTACTAACAGTATGTACAATTTTCCCACTGATGGTGGAAATAGACCCATAAAGTCTATTACCCATACATCAAACAACTCAATCTGTAATATACTTTGCAATGGTATTTTGTGTCTTCTAGATAGATTTCCTGTTCTCTGAAAATGGTCACATGACTAATAGAATTCACGAGCATCCTTGAACAGACTTGGAAAATAAAATCCCGACTGAAGTACTTTGGCTGCAGTTCTCATCCCTTCAAAATGTCTTCCATACGGAGCTGAATGACAATGTTGCAGAATGCTATGTATTTCGTTATCAGGGACACATTTCCTAATTATTTGGTCAACATAATGTTTAAACAAGAAAGGTTCATCCCAATAATAATGCTCGACAGCATAAAGAAATTTCAATCTTCTTTGACTGCTGAGATCAGGTGGCAATACACCACTCACTAAATAGTTCACTATGTCAGTATACCAAGGTAATGCCGTGGAAACTAACAATTGCTTGTGTGGAAATTCTTGTTTAATAAGCGTGTCATAATCACCTTTACTTCTAGATTCTAACCTCGACAAGTGATCGGCCACTTGATTCTCAATTCATTTCAGATCTCTAACTTCTGAGTCAAACGCCTATAGAAAAAGTATCCACCTAATCAACTTTGGCTTAGGATCTTTCTTGCTCATTAGATACTTAATAACAAAATGATCTATGTAGACTATGACCTTTATACCAACTAGATAATAACGAAATTTATCGAACACGAACACGACAACCAATAACTCCTTTCCTGTGGTGGTGTAATTAGGCTGTACTTCCGATAAAGTTTTGCTAGCATAATATATTGCACTTAGTATTTTGTCTTTCCTTTGCCCCAACTTGGCTGCCACAGCATAATCACTGGTGTCACACATGAGTTCAAAATGCAGTGTCCATTTCGGAGCTACCATAATTGGTGCTACTATAAGTTTTTTCTTTAACTCTTCAAAGGCTACCAAGCAATGTTTATCAAAATTGAAAGGTCTATTTTGCTCCAAAAAAGTACACAAGGGTTTAGATATCATTGAAAAATCCTTTATGAACCTTCTATAAAAACCTTAATGACCTAAAAAACTTCTAATGCCCTTGACACTGGTAGAAGGTGGCAATTTTTCTGTCACTTCAATTTTTTCTCTATCCACTTCAATTCCTATCTGTGATATCCTAGGCCCGAGGAAAATTCCAACATGAACCTTGAAGTGACATTTTCCCAATTTAAAACAAGATTTATTTCTTCACAGTGGCACAGAACCAATACTAAATTTTTCAAACAATCCTCAAATCATTCTCGAACACATAAAAGTCATCCATGAAGACTTCAAGAAAATTTTCCACCATGTCAGACAATATAGCTATCATATAACGTTGAAAAGTTACCAGGGCATTACATAACTCGAACAACATCCGTTTGAACGCAAAAGTACTATATGAAAATGTGAAAGTTGTCTTCTCTTGGTGGTCATTAGGAGTTATGGAAATCTAATTATATCCTAAATAACCATCTAAAAAATAGTAGAAAGCTTTCCCAACTAATCTATCCAACATCTAATAAGTGAATGGTAAGAGCAAATGGTCCTTCCTAGTTGCCTTGTTAATCTTGTGGTAATCCATACATACTCTTCATCCGGTGATAGTGTGAGTTGGTATGAGCTCATTATTATCATTACTTACCACTGTGACACCTCCTTTCTTGGGTACACATTGTACATCGCTCACCCATGAGCTGTCTGAAATTGGGTAAATAATGCCAGCATCAAGCCACTCAATAATCTCTTTCTTGACAACTTCTTTTATGCTCAAATTTAGTCTTTGCTGCTGTTCAATGGAATTGCTAGGGCAATCCTCCAACAAAATTTTATGCATGCAAAATGCAAGGCTAATTCCCTTTATATTAGTCAGGCTCCATTCCAATGTCTTCTCAAATCACCGAAGAACTTCTAACAACCTTGCCTCTTGCTCGGGTGTCAACTCCGCAGAAATTAGTACCCACAAGGTATTACTGTCACCCAAGTAAACATATTTCAAATGCTGCGGCAAAGGTTTTAACTCCAGTATAGGGGTTCTTCTATTGAAGGTTTAGGAGGATTGAAGGATCAATTTGAAAAATCCAAGGATTCAAACTTCTTCTCGGGTTTATCCATTATCTGTTTGGCTTTCATAAATTCACTGAATTTCTCAAAACTTACTATATCACTCTACTCGAGTGGGTCTTCGTCACAGTTAGAATTATTGTGGAAAGATTTGGTGAACTTATCAACTGTTGTTTCTATCAACCCAATGGCATGGCATTCATCATTAGCATCAGCACATTTCAAAGCATTAAATACATTGAATCTAACCTGTTGATCATTTACCCTCATGGTCAGCTTATCTTTTTGCACATCAATTAACGTCTTACCAGTAGTAAGAAAAGGTCTTCCAAGAATAAATGGCACATCTTGGTTAGCTTCACATTCTAAAATAAGGAAATCTACAGGAAAGATAAATTTATCTACTCTTACAAGCACATCTTCAATTTTACCTTCTGGACACGCGTAAGATGAATCAACCAGTTGCAACGTAACCGTACTAGGTCTTGCTTTTCAAATTCCCAGTTTCATGAAAATAAACATAGGCATTAGATTTATACTCGTTCCTAGATCACATAACGCCTTACCAACATAATGATTTCTAATTGAACATGGGATAGTGAAACTCCCTGAGTCTTTCAGCTTCAGAGGTAATTTATTCGTCAACATTGCTGTGCACCCTTCAATGAGAGTGACAATCTCAAATTCTCATAATCTATGCTTTTTTGACAATATATCTTTCATAAATTTCACGTAATTGGGCATTTGCTCCAAAGCTTCGACGAGTGGTATGTTGATGTCAAGTTGCTTCAAATCATCCAAAAATCTTTTTAACTGAATATTCTGCTTAGAATTGTGAAATCACTGAAGAAAAGGTAGAGGTGGTTGTCCTTCAGGTTGTTGATATTATTTTGCCACATCATTTTGCTACTTACCCTTTTTAGGTTCAGTATGTTTTTCAGACAACTTTGGGATCTTTACATGATTATTTTTCGAGTTATCCTTCCCTCCCGTGGCATCTTAAGCAACGTCACCAAGTTGAGTTATGCTTCTAAAAGTGGTGGCCTTGCACTGTTCCTTCCCTTGTGATCTCGAATTCTCGGTATCACTTGACAATGCTCCTTATGGTTTCAAATTCAAAGCATTCTCTATTTTCCCCACTTGATTCTTAATAGCTCGAGAGATGCAGCTTGAATCTAAATTACGACATCCTTCTTGGCCATATATTCCTTCAACAAGGCTTCAATAGATGATGATGGTGAAGCCAATGCCTGACCCTATTGGACATTTTACCTTGGCATAGGATGGTTATAACCAGGCAGTGCACTGTTGGCATTTTGTCTTGCGGCATTGTTAAAATTCCCCACACCTTAATTATTCCAACTAATGTTCGGATGTTGCTTCCAACCTAGATTATACGTGTTGGAATAGGGGTTATTGTTCTGGTTGAAATTACCAATGGCCCCTAATGTCAATAAAAGACTCAAATTATGTTTTTTATTGAATCTAAACAAAAGTAATAAAAATTCTTGTACTCAAACTCCTAAAGTACGAAAACTATTTTAATCTTCTACATCGAATAACGACAGATCAAACACCCCTACACTTGAGTCATTGCTTGTCCTTAAGCAAAAAACAATAAATAAAAGATGACCCTTGAGAAAATATGGTACAAATGTTAGTTTTGGAGCACAAGACTAGGCATTTCATATTTACAGATAATCTTGGTAGGATATATAGATGACTTATCACTTTTGATATCAAACACCTGAGTTCAGCATATTACAAAGCATATAAACATTAAAGTTTTCAAATGTAGGGATCCATCAATAAGTTATACAGGTGATTTTATTATCCTAACAGAATACAAATAGTCATAAATTCAATTATTTAGTATCATGTCAATTCTTATATAAGTTTACCTAGATCACATAGGGCGTTCCAGCTTGTAATGTTTTGAGGCTTAGGACAGGTATGAAATTCAAGAACAATAAGCATCAAATGGTTTCAAGGACAAAAATAGTTAGACACATCGTATTGTTCCTTATTCTCCCCCTTAGCAACCTTTACCCGCTCACCGCCTTATTTCTCTTTCTCTCACCTTCCTTATTTCTCAATAGGAAGTCACAACATAATACAACAACTATTGCTAGCTCACGATTTTGTGTGCACTAATGAGCAAGTTTCTCTATTTTTTGTGACATTGTCACTTTTCTTTCTTCTTTTTCAATACATGTCTCATTCACAAATGCTTCTACTTTCAAGAACATTTTCTACTCCTTTTTTATTTTCTTTTTGAATTTTTTCTTTTTCTGCACGTATTAGCTAACCTATAATCACTGTATCACACTAATCCTTCCTATTTCACTCTATTTTTAGAAAATTCCACCGTATTGTATCTTTTAAACCTTTAATATGTATGGCCAGGCATCTATAATATTGAAATTTAGGGCCAAAGAAAAAGGACAAATACAAATTAACATTTTTGGCTCGGTTTTTGTATAAAGGTTCATCAAGAAGCATTTTCTGGCTCAAAAATAAGGTTAGCTTTTTTGCTCTGGGTGTATATGAAACAATGCCTTAGGTCATCCTTAGGTATCTCAATATTCATAAATTTAATCACCCAAACAATCACAATTTTAACAATTTATCATACATACTAGCATGCTCGTTTCCCTGTATTTCTTTTATCACATGGTACACTCAATTGCTCAATGCCTATTTATAGTGTAATATATAAAACTTAGTAGTCTAATAATAAAAAAAATTAAAATCATCTACTATTATGCCAACTTTATAGTAAATACAATCAAACTATATACATGCTCCTAATCAATCACTTGTAATTCTACAAGCTCAAGCACACAATTCACAATAAAAATTAAAAGAAAAACATAAAAAATTTTTAAAAAAAATTCTATGTTACCCCCACACTTTAGTTAACACATTGTACTTAATGTGTAACTTCATAAGATAAGGAAAGAAGTTACTCGGTTTATTGTGGTAGTTTGGTAAACTATTGGTGGGTGCTTCCTCCTTTGATTGTTTTAAGCTCACAATTGTTGTGCTTCTTCATATGGGGTTTCTACATAAAAGGTTAAAATGGAAAGATAAGCTACTATTACCTTTACTATTACATTTACTATTACCTTTACTCATAAGATACAAATGCTTCCTCCTCTTCACTGTCACCTCCTTCTTCACTTCCTTACTGTTCTTCTCCATGATGAGTTTGGATTGGACTAAACATGTCTTGCAGATAATTAGGAACTCTCATGTTGTTCTGTCGTGCGAATTCTTGAAGGACCGGTCCAATTTCTTGCACCCATCGTATCATTTCGTCTATTTTACTTTACTATTCTCACTTGTTTTTCGTCGATGTGTCATCTTTTCTTTTCTTTTGAGTGAGGCTGGGATGTCCATATTTTCTTTTCTCCTCCGGTTCCAACCAATAATTTGCCTTTAGTTGAGTTATATTTATTGAGCATACATCGAATCACCGATTGAACTCCTTATTGGGTGCAAGAACTATTCATTCTCTTCCATTTGAACCTCCATGCTTTTGAAAAGTGCCGTCACAAGATAGGGAAAGAAAATCCCAACCTTTTAGCCACTGACACAATGCTTCATACTCAGATGGATCCATTGTCCTAGCATATATGTTTTTTTTTATTTTTTGTAAAATGTCATATAATAAAATAGCTCAGAACGTATTTGCATTAGAAACATTCAGAGCGAGTGTAATTTCGATGGAAATAAATTGTATCCATATTTTGGCTATTGGGAACATTATAACCTGATTAAAATTAGTCAGCAATCTGGTATCTGATTGGAGGTTCCATTCCCCTTAGTTTTCAATTAAGTATTTTATTATGCTTTCCATATCAATATCTTTAAATTTTGTTAAATCAATATTCTATAAGTAATTAGATTCGTAATATGAAGCATCATAATATTTGGAAATCTTTTTTGGGGAGAATGACACATCCATACACCTTACTGTTACTGTTCTCCACATAACATTATGCGGTCTTCAAGTTTTGTCATCCCTAAAACTAGCATAAAATTCTTGCATAAGAGGAATAACAATATTTTCTTTGGGGATTGTGCAAATCTGCTGTCATCTATGATACCATACTAGAGACCAAATTTCATTACAAAGAACCATTGAATTTTTGAATCCCCTTTCCTAAATAAAGGTTTTGCCATGGAGTTCGAGGAAATAACTTTCAACATTTTAATTTTGAAACTTTAGAGGATCCAAAACTGTCGGTGGTTCTTGTTCATTCATTTTTCTAGATTTCATAGGTGGCATGTTTGATATAATCCTATGCTACCATGTAACACACAAATGCTGGGTTTGATGGGCATTCATCAAACACATGGTCTTCACCACAATAAACACACGAAAGCTTAGCCGATTTCATCTCCTGAACTGTAGTGGGCTTCTTCATTATTTTGATCATATTAGTTAAAGAAGATACCTAGGCTATTAACGAAGTGATTGGATCTAGCTCTATGGTACCAATAGCTCTCTTGCCTATCCCAACTATTGTGGTAGGATATTGATAATCATTGTTGGCAATCTTCTCCAGAATTTCATATGCTACATTATAAGATTTATCCAACGAAGTACTGTGGCAGAAGCATCAACTACCATCCTCGTATGTGCATTCAACCCATTATAGAATATCTCCATCTGAGTCCAGTGTTAAAATCCATGCATCGAACATTTCCAAATTAAGTCTTTAAATCGTTCCCAAGCTTCATATAGTGTTTCATCGTCCAATTACTGAAAATATGTGATGTCATTTCTAAGCTTGGCATTCATATTTGAGGGATTATACCGTAGCAAAAATCTCTGGAAAAGATCATTCAACGATGCCACTGTTCTTGATGGTAAAGCATCTAGCCACGCTCTTGCATGATCTTTTAAAGAATATGGAAATAGTTTAAGACGTAAAGAATTTTGGATCTTTAGTGGGTAATCCACTAAACTGTCCTACTATTTGTAACATCTGAAACATTACCGATTTTAGCTTAAACTGCTGAGCCTGTATTTGTGGTTTGACTATCCCTGGATTCAAGTAATCCAAAATTGGCACAAAATGCTCTCGCATTGGTCTATCTCTGTCATCTATCACCCTACAAACATGAGGATTATCGTTTTGACCATTCAGATTATCATTCAGACCAGGTATCACCCTACAAACAAGAGGATTAATATCTTGACCATTCGGATTGTCATTGGGACCAGGATCATTCCTGTTCCTTGCCATTTTTCACAGTTATTTTTGCTTTTTTTGTAAAGTTCTTTCAATCTCTGGGTTAAAAGGATACTCTTTGTTAGCAGGAATGCCTTTTCTCATGCACTGATGACAAACCTGTAGAAATTAAATAAAACTAAGTTAAATAAAACTAATCGAATTAAGTAAAATAACAAAACCAAATTTCATGAAATTGTTGATCCCCAACAACGGCTCCAAAAACTTGTCGCGTGTTAAATGGTATGTGAATTGTGCAAGTAGACACGATGAATCAAGTAATAAAGTGATATGTAAGAACAAATTTACAATGGCACCTCAATTCACACACCAATTCAATTCAAGAAAAAAAGTTACAATTGAGAAATAAACTTTATCATTAGGTAGTCATTCATGCCCAAAACCATTAACCAAATATTTACCAACTATATAATCATTCACAACCAAAACTACCATTTCAAAACATCACAGTCAAGTGTGAATTGTGTAAGTATACAGTCGAATCAAGTAATAAAGTAATAAGTGAAATCGTCTCCACATGGATCGGATTAAGTATAAAAGTGGTTAAGTTATTATAAAGAATTATGATTAATGTTATGGCAAAACTAAGTTAAGTATGCAGTGGTAAATTAAAGTAATAAGGATGTGTGCAATATTGACTAATACTGAAAATGCTAAGGCAAAGCAAGAGTAAAAATGCAATGGAAATTACGAGAATAATTACGTATATAATCTACGAGCGAATAAATAAATAACTAAGAATGCTACGGCAAAGATTCCATGATAAAGGATTAAGGGTATACAATGTTGATTTGGAAGGTTGGGATTACTGAGAATCTACCCTTACTTTTAGTAATGCTTCAGTAAAATCGTACTCAATCTACTTTTCAGAAGAGACCTAAAGTGACCTGCATCTTTTGAAAGCTAGATCTCAAGTTACTTGGCCTGTGTCTATAGGCCTTATCACTATACCCTGTATTGTTTTGTCTTCATTTTATACAAACACTGCTATATGTCTAGAGTTTACTGCAAGTATTCG
Organism: Gossypium hirsutum; assembly: GCF_007990345.1. Lineage (NCBI taxonomy): Eukaryota > Viridiplantae > Streptophyta > Magnoliopsida > Malvales > Malvaceae > Gossypium > Gossypium hirsutum. The sequence continues at coordinate 22,554,300 of NC_053449.1, read as the reverse complement.
GTCGAATAATCGCTTGTATCATTCAATTCCAGTCCAATAATCTAACCTTTTCAGAATTAAATTCAGTTTATGAGCATACTGCACACTCATCTATGTCTAGAGAATGTACACATACAATTAGGAAATAAAAACAATTTGAATGAAACAATAGATTAAATCAAATATATGGTTCAACCATTAATGAAAATAACAGTTTCATCATTTAAACATAACCCTATATGATTTAGCTCATGGGTTGCCAATTAAAATTCAAGTTCAAAATAACACCCAACATCATTTTGATCAAATTAATTGATGGGAGAACAAATTAAGAAATAATTGAAGAACTTAGAAAGATGGTTGTCGTCAAGTCAATCCAGAATCCAGAAACACAGTGTCCTGTGGTGGCTGAGAGGGACTGCCTTCGGTTTCCTCCTTTTGTCTCTACTTAGCCACTACCCTCTATTGTTTCCTTTGGATCTCCACACACTTTAGGGTTTCCTTCTTTGGATTTTTTAAGCTTTTCTTCCTAGGGTAACTCTAACAACCTACGATATCTTCTACCATTTTTTAGGTAGATTTTCTGGTACAAGTAGAGTTGGGCTAAAACTGGTATGCGCTGAGTGTTGACTCGGTCATCTTTCTGAAATTGCCACAACATTCGTGTTGGAAAACTGTCCAACCTTTTGCCTCAAAAATCCGTCACTCCTTTATTTCTTTCTCCATATCTTGCAGTTGCCAAACCACCGAACACAACCCTTCCACATGCAATTAACAATACCTAGCATTTAAACACAGTCCAAACTCTTAATACAATGATAAAAATAGCAATGAAAGGTCCTAAAATGCAACTAAATGTTGCAAGTACAAGAAATTAGCCAGGTCTAAAGGCATGAAATATAACTCTTTTGAAGAGTTATCAATCACCACTTAACATATATATGGCACTAAAGATCAACTTGACCAATATCAATATAAGTACATATCCCAATTCAACCATATTAACTATTTATAACAAGTTAAGTTAACACTTTACATTTTAACAACTTAACACCTATATACATGCCACATCCCAAAATGAAAAAAAAAAGCTACAGAGATGGCTGGATAGTTTGTGCTCCAAAATGACATGTTTGGTTAATCCATAAAACACCAACTAAAAAAGAGACACAAACGTAACAAATAAGCTTAAGAAGCCTAATAAGGTCATAGCATATATACCATTTAACTTCCCTCAAGCAATATAGATAAACAAGAAGATAAGTTTCTAATTCCTGATATCCAAGAAGCAAGATCACACCACATTAGTATATAATCATTTACATCATAAATGATACCTTCCAAAAGTCATAACCAATTCATCATCCATAATTCTCAATACAATCATTAACATTTATAAACAAGAACTTCATAGCAACATTTATTATTTAGCAGCAATATAATTACCCAACAAAGTTGAGCAAATAAATGAGTTTTAAGACAATTGATACATAGCTTGATGAACTATAGTAACTTGACTCAGATACTAGGGAAGCTACACCATACCAAAGGCATCAATGATGCATAACATAGGCACCGAAGTGCAAACCTGTACAAGCACCGTTCCAACCCTATTGGCATGCCAATCGTATCCTAAGCGTTTACTACGTTCAACCAGACATTTTAACATAGGTTATACAATTATAATTCGGAGGCACTTCCAGAAACATATTCGTACACATGGTATTAATCAGTTAAATTCATTTCAATATTATATAATCATATTATCCCAAAAGTTCAACAATATCATATATCCATTTTCTCACATATACTTATTTGTAAGCATTTTAAAAATTAAGAACTTAATAACGTAATTCAACATCAATTACAATTGAACCAAAACATACTAACACAAGTTATAAATAAATCATATATCTATTTATACTATGAATTTACCTACAATCCGCTTTCGATTAATTTGCAAGGACTACTCCGTAAATTTCCCCTTTCCACGATTATTATCTTTTTGACTTGGTTCTTGATCTATATAGTAATTAAATTCAACTTATTAAATTAACATACATTACCAAACTATTTCTATACATGTGACCCTTAAGTTTTCATTATTTACACATTTTCACTAAACTTTTACATTTCTCACAATTTAGTTCCTAAACTCGAAATTCCAAATTTATCAAAATTTTACAATTTTTCATGCTAGTCGAATTTCTTTCTAAACTACTACAATCCCTAATTATTCATAATTCACAAAATTTCTACTTAAATTTTAATAATTTATCAATTTAATCCTTTAATTAAAACTAAGAAAAATCACTTTACAAAATAATCTTAATCAACAACGAAGACTACAAATTCACTATTTTACATCAACAATAAGTAAGAGTCATCAATGGAAAAAAACCTAAAATCCTTAACAGTTTGAAAAATGAAGTTACGGGTTAGCTGGACCTAGTTGCAACGATCCTAAAAACATAAAAATGACAAGAAACGGGTTTAAAAAATCATACCATGAAAGCACAAAAGAGAATACCAAAGCTTGAAGGTCCCTTTCCTTGGAGGTTTTGATTTTCAATTAGGAAAATAGAGATGATGATCTTTTTTTTTTATGTTTTTACTATTTTATTATATCTATTATCATTTTAATTACTAAAATTTTGATGTATAAAAATTATAAAACTCCCTAATAGCCGTCCCACATATTTAGAAATGATATAATTACCATTTAAAAACTTCCTTTTATGATATTTAAGCCATTTAATCTTTATAATTCAAAAATGATTAAAATTTTACATCTTTTACAAATTAGACCTTTTTGCTTTAATTAACTATGTAAATAATAAAATCATCTAACCAAATCTTAATACGACAATCACATAACCCTAAAAATATTAAATACCTATAAATTAGGGAGTATTTGGCCAGAATTGTCGTCCTGAAACCACTGTTTCCAACACGACTGAATAATGGGATATTACACACTTAGTGCCTACAAATACATATTCCATGAAATTTCTCTCATCAATATTCTGTTGTCAAGTCTCAGTTTTGAACCAAGTTAGTAGCAACCAAGGTAAGCCTCTTTCCTGTTAGGTTTGATTGTCCAGAAAGCTAGGTTCGCTTGCAAATGTGAATTCAGTAAGTTTTGTCTGTTTAAGTAATTGTGTGTTTATGCATACTGCAAATTAGCCAGACCATCTACCAACAAGGATAAAGGCAAAGGAAAACTCGTTTAAACTTTCAACTTTATTGGCGAGTGGTTAAAAATCGTCATAAGTGTGACAACTATCATGTTATTCAGTATGAATGCTCAGGGTTCGTAACTTGTGTGAGAACTAATATGCTTTCTAAAAACCTTGGTTTTTTTAAAGTTTTGATACTTTTTTAAGATATTTTTCCAAGTCTTTTAAAGTTTTGATACTTTTTTAAGATATTTTTCCAAGTTATGTTTTCTAAGTTATGTTTTAAATATGTTTTAAGTGTGCTCTTATGCAAGCTTATGTTTTAAAGCATGTTTTAAAAGTACAATTTTATAAACTATGTTTTCACGAGCTCTCTATGCGAGCTCTATGTGATAAGTTTCTGTGCGAGGTCCTTTGCAAGCTTATATGTTGGATATATTGGTATACCAGAGAATTGTGAGTACTTAACTATAGTTTTAGTGATTTGGGCATTGAAGCCTTAGGACATGTGGAGAGATAAGGGAATGTCGAGATATGCTCCATTCATAAGGACATGTTGGCGTATAAAAGAGTTTTTAGCTTTATGCTACACTTATGGGACATGTTAAGGACTCCTTGATTCATTTTGAGGCGTTATAAGGATATCCGCATATGCAAAAAATAAGATAAGACAAGTTATGACAAGTGTTGAGAATTTGTTCTATATTCTTCAATGATTTTGATAAAACAAGTTTAAGAGAAGGTTTCATGTTATATAAGATCCGTTTTCAAACATGAACAAGTTAATTTTTTAAGTATGATTTTAAACAAGAACATTTGTAACCATTTACAAACATATTTTTTGACAAGCAAGATCTGTGAATTGGGTCTCACATCTTCACTGCGAATCTAACATACGACACAATTTTTCAGACTAGGTCTTTTTTCTATTTTAAACTCTATATTTTAAGCATACTATGTTGATGCCTGATTATGCACTGAGTTTGCAATGAACTCACCCGCTCCTTTCTTACTTCGCAAGTAAGTAGGTCACGGATGGAAGTGGCAAGGTAGATGATTTGCGAGGCCCATCCCTGAAAAGATATCAGTGAACCTGCGAAATAAATGATAAGGTTTTTTTTATGTGGGATAGGATTATCATAATTGATTTTTCTATTGAAACAATTTCATTAAAGTTTAAGCTTATTTTTTATTTTGCAAACCATAAAGTTAAACCTTTGTTGTTAATTTCTTCTCAGCATGAATAGAGTTTGATGTTTCTTAGTTTTCCTAGCATGCGTACCATATTGTATTCCTGCAATTTTTCCAAAGTATGAGCTAATATCATATGCAAACCAGTTTTATTGCAAAGTATTATTTTCTGCGACCCCTATATGTTTGTGAACTCACCTATAATTTTTGTAATTTGGGCATTGAAGCCTTGGGACATGTGGAGAGATAAAGGAATATCGAGTTATGCTCCATTCATAGGGACATGTTGGCGTATAAGAGAGTTTTTAGCTTTATGCTACACTTATGGGACATGTTAAGGACTCCTTGAATCATTTTGAGGCGTTATAAGGAGATCCACATATCCAAAAAATAAGATAAGACAAGTTATGACAAGTGTTGAGAACATGTTCTATGTTCTTCAACGATTTTGATAAGACAAGTTTAAGACCAGGTTTCATGTTATATAAGACCAGTTTTAAAAAATGAACAAGTTAATTTTTTAAGTATGATTTTAAACAAGCACATTTGTAACCATTTACAAACTTATATATTTTTTGACAAGCAGAATCTGCAAATTGGGTCTCACACATTCACCGCATACCCAACACGCGATACAATTTTTCAGACTAGGTTTTTTTTCTATCTTAAACTCTATATTTTAAGCATGCTATGTTGTTGCCTGATTATGCACTGAGTTTGCAATGAACTCACCTGCTTCTCTCTTACTTCACAAGTAAGTAGGTCGCGGATGGAAGTGGCGAGGTAGATGACTTGCGAGGCCCATCCCGGAATAGATATCGGTGAATGTGCAAAATAATTGATGGGGTTTTATTTATGTGGGATAGGATTATCATAATTGATTTTTCTATTGAATCAGTTTCTTTAAAGTTTAAGCTTATTTTTTATTTTGCAAACCGTAAAGTTAAACCTTTGTTGTTAATTTGTTTTCAGCATGAATAAAGTTTGATGTTTCTTGCTAGAACAGACAAATATGTGGATAAGCCACAAGAATCGCAGATATATTGTCAGAATATGTGGATATACCTCAAGAATATATAGATCATTAAACTGCCAGAAATTTCCTCCTTTGAATATTGTCCCCACCCCATGCAATGTGATATGGCATACATAAACAGAAATATCTCAATGGGCATGCTTAACATGTGATCAAATTTTATTAATAGAAACAATAGACATGGATTTTCTTTTCATGCTTATTAGAATAGAATACAATATCCATGATTTATCATGATATTAATTTTTCTTAATCTAAACGTGTCATTTAATCACATAGCATGAATGTCAGAACATACAAAAAATTTCATCCATCAACAGACAATTCAATATAGTGTTTGTAGGTAAGGTACATACCTTAGCCCAATTTGAAATATTATATATGTATAATCGACCAACACAATTTTAAACTAATACTTATGGTTAATAAAAATTGTAATCAAACTTCACTTTTATACTTAAGTTCGTAAAGTAAGACACACACCTCTATTTGATTGTCCAAAATTCTAATCTCAATCGTGGTATCGAAAACGTCCAAATCTAAATATTAATATATGATAATATTTTTAGTTATCATGGTATTAAGCACAATCATATGATATCCAAATAGAAAACCGGTTATTTTAATAATACTTACTCTTTTGTAATTAGATATAATTTCCACCCTCTAAAATCCAGAAGTTTGAATGCTTCGAAAATGATCCTTCAACCCATAAATACAAAGTTAAAAGATGGCATTCGGTCGTCTTAAGAGTTAGGGAAGAAAATTGATAATAAATAAGTCTTTGAATACTTACTATATTGAAAATAAAGATTCAGACACGGTTGTAAGGATCACAGAAGTTACGGAGCGACAACAACGTTATCTAAAATATCATACCATTAGAAAGAAAAAATAGATAGATGTTTTAATAAAATAAAATTGATACGAGAATGGAAAGGAAAAAGAAAAGAAAATTATTGATGTACGGTGATTTTTTAGCGAAGGGCAGCGATGGTCACAGCGGTGGATAGTGGTGTTCACGGTGGCGAATGGTGGTGGTGGCCTAAAGGGCGGCGCAAAAGGTGGCTCAAAGGTGGAGAAGTGGTGTGTGGTGGTGTCAAGGTTGATGATCACAAAAAATAAAGGAGAAATATTTTGAAATGTGGAGCACAACCAAAAAGAGGTCCACAATGTGGTTGAAGGGAGGTGAAAAGAGAGTGTTTTTACCAAAATAAAAAAAACAAAAGTTGAGTATGGCTTACAAAGGGAGACAAGGGTAGTAGAAAGAGGAAAAGAAAAGGAAAGGGAAGGAAACATGAGGAGTGATTTGAGGACTAAGAAAGGAAGGGAGAGTAAAACAAGGGATGCAAAATTCTCTTTGTTATGGTAACAAGGTAGGAATGGCTAATAGGTGTTGACCAAAGGTTTAAATGCTATTCTTTTTTCTTAAAAAATGGAGTGGGAAATTAAACTTGGGTCACTTGGGAGCTTAGCTTGTTCATAACCATTAGGCCAATGCTTAATACTTGCTCATAAACTAGCAAAAATAAAAGTAGTGGGGCGTGACATAGATCTTGAGCAAGGAGGGATTATATAGCGTGCCAATTTCGTATATGTTTGAAAATGAGATAAATAATGCTTTTTTTCAGCTTAATAGGTCATTGGTAGAATGAAATTCTTGCGACTCAATCCTGTGGCTCCACAACCTTTGGCCCCTGCTGTGCCTACCCCAGTACCCCCTGGTCCTCAAAGTTCCACTCATGTATATGTACATAGACCTTCTATAGATAATATTCGTAAATGTGGGGTTAATGAATTCAGAGGCAAGACAAATAACGATCCGTCTAGAGCTGGATTTTAGTTAGAAAATATTCAGAGGATATTTGATTAATTAGCATGTTCACCCAATGACTACTTAAATTGGTATGTTATTAGTTGTTATACCAAAAGAGAAAGTTGGGACTTTTTTCGAGCTAAATTTAGAAAGAAATATGTTACCAAATGGTACTTGGACAAGAAAAAAAAAGTCTCTTGAGCTGAAATAGAGAAAAAAGTTTGCATTAGAATATGATTGAGAGTTTGTACAGATTAGTAATTATGCTCACTAGATTCTACCAATAAAAGAAGAGATTTGTGTTTGTTTTGAAGATGAACTGAATGATGAAATTAAAATGTTAGTTGGAGCAATGGAAATACAGGAATATGTTGTTTTGTCTGGTCGAGTGCAGAAAATGGAAGAGATCTGTAACGGTAAGAAAAAGGTTGAAATGAAATTTCATGACTCTAGTAAACAAAATGTATCTAAATCATTTTCAGCTCCACTCTCAAATAAACAGGGAGAAACTTTTGTTAGAGTATGCCGAAAGACGAATCATGAGATGATTGTAATCACATACTCATTTTATCTTGTTTGTTAATATAAGGCATTGCCATTGTTATTTCAGTTTCTTTTTCTATGTATATAAATAAACTGATCAATAATGAAGTCCTAAGAATAATCTGATTATTCTTAAAAGGTCCTTAGTCAAGTATTACTGTGGGCTTGGACAAGAAGAATGCATTCAGACTAATTTGTAGTTGATTGATGACAAAGAATAGTCATTGACATAGGGATGTCAAAATCAATACATGAGTATGTGCTAGAGAACAACATACTGGACTGACCTGCCATGAGTACGTTTCTTGAATTATTATGTAATAGTCACAAATATTACTCATAGTAATAGCTATGTATATGATCCCCTGACTTGAGATCATCATTGTCCCAACATCGTGAGTCTTATATTTTGATATAGTCAAATGTCTACCATAACAGATTGTACTATAAAGACTGATGTTGGATATATACCACAATCCATGTAGTGGGATATAGTTGATCAAGATAGGATTTATCCATTCTGCATAATGGGAGCAATATCTTACGCCTCTGGATGGAGTGAGACTAGGAATGCATGGCCATGCTTGAATAAGCTGATATGAGATATCACACTTATTAGTTTATTGTAGTCTACTCATAAAATCAAGAAATATGAGATTAGACTATACAAGTGTGACTATTGCATGACTTGTGCCCAATCTAGATATTAAGGATAAAATGATATAATACATGAAAAGATTATTATAGAAAGGTTATGTCGAATCACAGCTTCTTGTAACATGGGTAGTAATGATGCATTGCTAGATGTCACTCATTGCTTGTAATGTTAGAAACGTTTTAGTATTACTACCAATGTTACAAAAGCCTACAAGGTCACACCTTATAGTTGAAGTGAATAGAGTCCCAATACATTTGGTATTGTATTTAACTGTCACATAATTAAATAAATTGTTGAATTAATTTAATTTGATGGTAAAATGTTAAACACATTATATTTACGAACTTGTTGTACACAAATAGAGAACATGGATAAAATTAATATATGAATTTGATTCATACAAAATATTAATTATATATATTTTACCAAATTATTAATATAAACAATTATATAATTTCTGTAAAAATATAAAAGAACATGAAAATATATATTCTTTTGGAAAGAATATTATCTTTTTCCTGACTTTCCATTTGTTTATCTAATATTAAGAGAATAATCCCGTTTTTATTTTTTGATATATGATATCAACGAAAATTAAAGGAAAATAATCCTTTAGTGTGTTAGGGTTACTAAGAAAATACAGAAGAAAAAAAGGGTCTAGCAGTCGTTTTTGAAAATTCTCTCTAAAAAGTTCAAGAGAATTTTACTATTTGTTCTTTGACTGAGTGGATTACGTAAAGGCCGAGACGTTATTATTATGGTTTGGGATTGACATCGCCGAAAGAGATCCAATCAACAACATTTTTCGTCTTTATTTTAGTCTCGAAAAGGTATATTTTCAACCCTTGTTTCAACTCGACTTGTTCCTCGTACATGGATCCATGGCTGATAATCATCAGGATAGTTGTTTTGCTATGCCACGAGGCGTACAGGCAATCCAACAACTTTTAGTCGTGATGTCACATCATCTGGATTCACAAGAAGAAATAAGTCGAGACAAAATGATTCAAGACTCTAGTTGACACCAATAATCAGTGTTGGCAATGTCTGTAATGATGATAAATCTGTTTGTGATCATTGTTGAAAGTTCCATAGGGGTGTATGTTGAGTTATGATCGGAGCCTGTTTTCGATATGGATCTATTGAACATTTTATGAGAGACTACCTAAAGTAGTCAGGCTTTAATGAAAATCATGTTGTTAGAAAGATGTTTGTTTCTCGGAGAGGCAGACAACCAGGACAGAGCAATAACACTGAAACAACTTGGGTGGAATAAAGGATAAGATAGACATATATGAGATTAGAGTGTTTGCTAGATTATATGCCATTCGAGCCAGAGAAGAGGCTTCTGCCCTAGATGTTATAATTGATAATTTCTCTTTTTGATATTAATGTATATGCATTGGTAGACCCTGAGTCGACTCATTCTCACAATTGTTCTATTTTAGTAACTGAAAAGAACATACCAATAAAACAGACTAAAATTTGATGTTAAAGTAACTAAATCGTTGGGTCAAAATGTCATAGTCAGTTCGATTTGGAAAAAGTGTCCACTGAGAATTTAGGGTTGTGATTTTTCCTGCTGACATGATGTTATCATCATTCAACGAGATTGATGTAGTACTGAGTATGGGTTGGTTGACTTTGCATGATGTTTTAGTAAATTGTAGTCAGAAATGAATCGATTTGAGATGTTAGATTAGCGAGTTGATTACTTTTGAGTCAGACAAAACTGATTGTGTTATAAATGTCATATTTGTGAATTCTAATCAGAGAATGGTTTGTAAAGGATGTTAAAGCCTTTTTAGCTTACATTTTACAAGCACAAGCATCAGAGTTGAAGATTGAGTAGTTACCGATAGACATGAAATTCACTGATATGTTTCTTGAAGAACTACCTGGGTAACCATCATGTAACACCCCTTACTTGGTTGGGTTGCCGAACTTGAGTAAAAAGATGCTATGGCAAAACTCAATAATCGATAAATATTTTACTAAGAAAAAACTCAATGAATTATCATTAAATCATATATAATCAAACATATTAAAATTTGAACTCTATAAGGGCCTAATTGTGAAATCCAAGCTTGTAATAGAATCAAATTATAAGATTTTAAAGTTTTAAGGTCAATAGTGAAAATCCATAGTGGTACCGATACTCAACCGATGCCTTATTGGAAATCGATACCAAAATTCAATTTTGTTTCCTTTACAAAACAATGTTATCGATAATTATTTTATGGTATTGATAATTTATGAAAAAGTATCGATATTCAAATAAAAATCGATGCCATTTTGGCACTCTATTTGTTTTAAAACTGTTCATATGGTCATGTATCGATACCAGATGCCAAAGTATCGATACCTAAAATCAAAATGGTAAAATCTCATATTTAGAAAATTTATTTCTTACCAAATGTACATATCAAGAAAGAAACATAATATCATCAATCAAACACTTAAAAGTCAACTCAATATGTCTCAAATGGAACCTCAATAATGAAGCTAATCATGAACACATATAACATTCCATAATTGATTTTCATTTTATCTAAATAACTTAGATACAAGACTACATAAACATTTAATTAACCATAAGCATAAATATATTCTTTACTAATTCCATGCTAAGATATTATCTATGTACATCATCACACCCAACCAAGCTCAACAATCAACAAGCCTAATATCTAGCATATATAATTCCATTCATGAAAGCATTAAGCAGTTATCTAAACAACTATTATGCTAACCAGAATTTGATCATTACCTTCACATTATGCTTGTTCGCATAGTACTCAAAATACCATCAGGCTACCAAATAATTATATCTACCAAAAATCCCTATGTACATGCCAAGATCAAAATAGATATGTCACCAACAGTTGAGACCGAGATTGTTGTTTGATCTGTCATAATTTGGTGTAGTAGATTAAACTAGTTTTCACATTTAAGGAGCTTGAATACAAGCATTTTCATTATGTTTTAAGTAAGTTTCTTTAGTTTTACTTACATCTAATAAAATCTACACATTGAGTCTTTTATTGACCTTAAGGGCCAAATGAGGCCCAAAGGAGAGCTAACGTACTTTGTGAGTGTACAAGAGACCATTACAAGACATTTTGGACCAATACTTGACATTATGTCACAACATGGGAGATCCAATGTCGCAACATAGAGAACAAAATGGAAAAAGTAAGAAACTGCCTTCAATGTTGTGACACAGGTTGATGGCATCACGATATACCCCTGAAGATGGCTGTAGAGGAGCATACTGGCTGTTATGTCGTGACACATGTCTTGATGTGTCGTGACTTGAATCTGTGACGAGAATAAAACACAAAGTAGGTGTGTTTTGGTCTGCACAATTGAACTAAAGCTCAAGAACATCAACTAACCTAGGGTTAAGGACGATGACAACCTGAAGGCAATAAATTGTTGTGGACACCATTCTATTAGCTTAGATTCTATCTTTAGGTTTGAGTTTTTCTCCTTACTTTCTTTAGGTTTTCATAGTTTTAGTTTATTTGTTCTTTGATTCTTTCAAGAGTTTTGATTTAGAAAGGAGATCAATTGTTGTGGATTTGCACTTATATCAATATCAATCAGGCTTTTCTAAAACTCTCTATTTCAATCCATTCTTATGATTACTTCTTCCATCTATTCCATGTTGTTTATGAAAGCCATGAGGACTAATCCTTCTATGGGGGATTAGCGAGTGGAAGCGTGATCTCTTAACTGTTTTGTAGGGTTACTCAATAGATCAACTGTTTGGAAAAGGAAGAACGTGAAAGAAACCCTAGGCCTAACTACCGCGGGAAGTCATCAAGGTGGGAATTAACCCAAAATTGGTATTGCCCATTAGTGAACACCTTTACCCAAGCCAGTCTAGACTGTGAGGTCAGAAGATAAGTAGTCCATATTGACTTGTTATGTTAGTGGAAGATCAAAAGGTCCTGTAAGGGTAGCAACTAGTTGGTTGACGAGGAACATAAGACGACAATTGATTGGGATTGCTGAAGTAAGCTAACCACCCATCTTTAGATTTGGTTCACTTTATTCTTTATATCTCTTGAAATTCAATTCTTTTATGTTATTTTATTTTATTTAAAAAACCCTAAAATTATCTCACATTTTACTTTTGTACTATAACTAATTTAAAAGTATTAATTAGATTTTTAAGTGTTTAGGTTAAGATTGATTTAGCAATCACCTCTCTTGTATACGATCCTTGGAGTACCCACCTACTTCGTTGTAAATCTATATTACAACTCTACTCATATACTTGATGATACCATATTGTAATTCTTTATTCTATTACAGTACTTATTCTTTATTCTATTATAGTATTTACACTTTGTTGGCACCGTTGCTGGGGAGGCAATATGATACGATCTCAGCCCGGGATGTTTCCATTGAGCTGCCACAAGGGCCTATAACTAGGTCACGAGCTAAGAAATTTAAAGAAGGTTTGACAAGCTATGTGGATCGAGTTTGGAGAGAACAAGAAGCTGATTCCATTCTTCATGAAAGGAGTAACCCAATAGGCGATACTTGCAATTTATTGCAAGTTGAACTAAAATTTTAATAAGCTCATCTTTAGTTAAATAATGGAGTTGTTGATCATTTAATCAACTCATCTTAGTTTAATTAATAAGTGTTTTTGTTGAACTTTAATTAATAAGTGATGCTCTTAATTAATCTAGTTTCTAGAATTATTTATTGAAGCATGAGTTAAGTTTATTTAATTTTGCTTCTTAAATTAACTAGTTCTGGAATAGTTAATTTATGAGTTTAGTTTATTTATTTAAGTGAAGTATTTATTGTTAATATGTTTAATTAGTGTTTAATAAGCTTAGTAAGTTCATTTTAGTGTTTTAATTGCAGGAGTTTCTTCAGCTTACAGTCGTTACATTACAAAGCTGTTATAAACTTAAATGAAGTGACCTTTCAAGTGCTATCTGATCACAAATTAAGTAGCTATTACAAAGGGAGTTAATTCACCATTAAAGGACGTTTTAAAAGGCATTTTATACCCTTTAAATTCGGCAGCAACCCTTTAGCTTCCTGCTGATTGTTTTGTTCTTTTAAAAAGAATAAATTCAACATTTAAAATTTCTTTAAGGAGATGATGACTATTCGGCTACCCATGGGACAACTCAAGAGTCAATTTCAAGCCTTCATGAACATTTATTCAGCTGAATTGAAAAGAATTCAATGGAGAAGTTATTGGTTTCAAGAATGCCAAGAGTCTTGAATTTTAAATCAGTTTTAATTAGTACATTAAGTGAGTGCTTGAGACTTTTTGGCTACCTTATTTTAGCATTATAAATAGGTGTATTCAGAATTTGTAAAGGGGAATTTTATTTGGGGAATTTTTGAATGAAACTCTGTTCATTTGGTGAGAATTTCTTTTCTCCAACTTTGTTAAAAGACTTGTTGGCTTATCTACAAAGCTAGTGGCATCAACCCGTTCTTTGTTTTATCCTGAATTATCACTTTCACACGTGTGGTGTTCAAACCCTATACCGAGGTTCCTATCTATCTAGATAGTGGGTCAAGGTTTTTGTTTGAATTTCTTCTATCCATCTCATTAAACGTATAAGTGCTGGGTCGACACTTATTAGTGTTGGTTCTTACTTGTTTCTTGAGTCGATTTTCTTTCCATCAATTTTCCATAACCGAACACATCCATTTAGCCATTTTCTGAACCCTTGTTGTTTTAAAACAATATTGAGCCTATTTCACCTATTTTACTTACTAGCTATTCAATTGTTCCTTACTTCATCGTAGATGATCGGGCAACACAAATACGACTTGACTCAACACCAAGGCGGATCGTATCACAATATCACTAGATTGATTTTAATTTTTGCATTTTAAAGAGTAATTAGGAAATAATTAAATTGTAGATACAGTTTGTTCTAAAAATATATCACATTAACAATATGCAAGCCCTAGGTGTTGGATCACCGGTTCACCACATGGTGCAGCAAAAAATTAAGTCCAACGATCACATCCAGTGATTCATTTGCAAGGAATGAATCGAAGTGAAAAGGGTATGAACGATTTACCTTTAATCGTCTAAAAAATCGAATAAACAAATTACACAATTGTATGTCGATTCCAAGCCGCTACGAAATGTTTTGGCCTCTACATAATACACTCGGTGTGACAATGAACAGTAAGCACTCTCTAAAACTTTTTTAGGGAGAAAAATCTCTTGACATCTACTAGACCTCACAGACACCTTATTTAAGGTATCTTGGGTTTTTCTTAAAAACCCTATATATCCTAATTTGAGAATAATTGATATTTTTGATATAAATCAAATCACAATAATTAACCGAATATAATAATTATAATTACCATAATTATAATAATGTTTTGACCAAACAATTACAATTACAATAATTATAATAATATTCAATCCTAAATTATAATTACAATAATTATAACAAGGATTTCGGTAAATTATTTATAGTTAAATTTTATACGAATCAAATTCACATACTAATTTAACCATATTTTTCATTATGTGTACAACATACTTGTACATATAATTCGTTCGATATTTAACTACCCAATTAAATTAATTCTATAATCAATTTAATTCATGTGATAGCTAAACACAATACCAACTATGTTTGGATTCCATTTGTTTCAAACAATGAATGGCATCTAGCAATGCATCATTGCTACCTAAGTTACAAGAAGTCATAATTCGACATAACCTCTCTGTGATTAACCCTTCATGTTTTAAATCCTTTTGTCCTTTATATCTAGAATTGACACAAGTCATGAAATAGTCACACTGGCATAGTCCATCTAATGTTTCTTGATATCCTAAGTAGACTATGAAAAAAAAAGTAAGTATGATATCTTATATCAACTTATTCAAGCATGACCATGCATTTCTAGTCTTACTCAAATCAAGTGGCCTAGGATATTGCTCCTATTTTGTAGGAGGGACAAATTTTATATTGATCAACCATATCCCACTACATAGACTATGGTATATCCAACATCAGCCTTTATAGAACAACCAACTATGCTGGACATTTGATTGTATCAAAATATACGACTCACGATGTTGGGATAATGATGATCTCAAGTCTAAGGATTGTATACATAGTAATCACTATGAGTAATGTTATGATTTTTACATAATAATCCAAGAAACATACTCATAGTGGGTCAGTCCAATATGTTGTTCTCATATTAACACATAATCATGTATTGATTTTGACATCTCATGTCCATGAAAACACTTTGTCATCAATCAAGTACACATTAGTCTTAATGCATTACTGTTGTCCAAGCCCACTATAATACTCGAATAAGGACCTTTTAAGAATAATCATATTATTTTTAGGACATTATTATAATACATTTTATTTATATACTCAGAAAACAAACTAAAATAATAATGGCTATACATTAAATTAATAAACAAGGTAAAATAAGTATGTTATTACAATCATCTCATGATTGGTCTTTGGGCATACTCTAACACTAGGGACATTATGATATAACTTGGTTGCACCCTAGCATATTTCGACATGTTATTCTAGTACACATTTTGAACTAAACTCAACCTTATTAAGCTGGATTACTTGTCCTGTCAGATTTGCTCATTACACTAATGAAGATCCCCTAGCATTCTTGAGGAAATTTGACCACATATGCAACATTGTCAACTACGCAGGAATTTCACCAGAGACTATTAAATTGCTACTGTTTCCATTTGCATTAGAGGGGAAGGAAAAAATGTGGCTAGAAACACTCTCTTCGAACACTGTTACTACTTGGGCCGATTTTATGCCACTATTTCTTCGTCGAGCATTGTCGATGACTAAGGTATTGGGTAGCTATATACAATTATTTTATTTTTAGCAAGGTATCACTAAAACCTTGGGACAAGCATGGGATAGATTCAAAACAATCCTTAGATTTATACTAGGTGGAGGCCTACATTTTGCGGTTAAGATTCAGCATTTCTATTATGACTTGGATGATCAAAATAAACAAAAAATTGATATTATGCTAGGGGAAGTATTTAGAGGAAAACTTAGGAGGAGGTAATGGAAATCTTGAAAAAATACAGCATTAATGGATTTGCCTGGAAGAAATGTCATGAAACAGAAAACCTAGAATTGGAAGCTGTAGGAAGTAAAAAACAAGAATGTAACCAATTAGTGTCCAACATGCAATAATTAACATGCTACAAAATGGAGGACGAAGGGGATAATGCAGAACAAGAGAATAATCATATGGTAACCAACTGAATTGGTGGAGACAAAGTAAGGAACAATCGGAGCAAATGGTACCACCCATCATGAAACCCCCTGAGTTGGAATTAAAGCCATTACTCGAGCTTTTAAATTATGGATATCTGGGAGAACAAAACACGTTACCAGTAATTATTACTGCCTGCTTAGATGAAAAAATGAAGAAGCACTACTTAATGTCCTGAGGATGCATAAAAAAGAGATAGGATGGACCATTTTTGATATAAAAGGAATCAATCCTATAGTCTGCCAACACAAGATCGGATTAGAGGAAGGGAAAAAACCTGTAGTGGATGCTCAGCGGAGGCTTAATCCACCATAAAGGAAGTAGTGAAAAAGGAATTGATGAAATGGTTAAACACAAGTATTGTCTATGCTATCTATGATTGTGAATGGGTTAGCTCGTTTCAAGAATGTTTGGGTAATCTTGAGAAAGTGCTAAAAAGATGCGAGGAACTTACCTAGTGCTCAATTGGGAAAAATGTCATTTTATGGTAAAAGGACTAGTCCTAGGTCACCAAATATTGGGAAAGAGCATGGAAGTAGATAATTCCAAAGTGGAGGTGATTAAACATCTTCCACATCAAACAAACATAAAAAGTGTTTGAAATTTTTTAGGCCATGCAGGATTCTACCAAAGATTTATCAAACATTTTGCTCATAGTTCAAAACCTTTAAATAAACTTCTTCTGAAAGAAACACCTTTTTGTCTTCGACCAAAGCTTCATTAAAGCCTTTGAGGTAATAAAAGCCAAACTCATATCTGATCTTATAATAATCACTCCAAACTAGTGATTATGTAGTGGGTGCAGTTTTGGTAAGAACAACATATAAAACTCTGCTAGGAATGTCTCTGTACAAGTTAGTCTATGGTAAGAATTGCCATTTACCAGTTGAATTAGAAAGGAAAGCATAATGAGAAATTTAGGAGTTAAATTTAGATCCAGAAATAGCTAAAAAACAAAGATTATTTCAACTCCAAGAATTAGAAGAATTCTGTTTCATGGTCTACTGATCTACCATAATTCGGTGTAGCAGATTAAAATAGTTTTCACATTTAAGGACTATGAATACAAGCATTTTCGTTATTTTTTAATTCAGTTTCTTTAGTTTTGTTTACATTCAATAAAATGTGCACATCGAGTCTTTTATGAATTGCAAGGGCCGAATAAGTCCTAAAGGAGAGCTAAATACTTTATGAGTGCGCAAGAGACCATTAAAAGGCATTTCGGGGCAATATTGGATGCTAAGCCGCAACATGGGGGATCCAATGTCACAACAGAGAAAGCAGAATAGAGAAAGTGAGAAATTGCATTCAATGTTGTGACATAGGCTAAGAGTATTATGACATACCCCTGAAGATGGCTACAAAGGGACATGTTGGTTGCTACGTCGCGACACAAGTCTTGGTGTGTCATGACATCGATTCAATGACAAGAATAAAACATGAAATAGGGGCATTTTGGTCTGCGCAATCAAATTTTAAAGCTTGGGAATGTCAGCTACCCTAGGGCTAAGGACGATGGCTACCTGAAGGCTATAAATAGACCTTTCTGGCACATATTGGAGACACTATTCCATTATCTTAGACTTTTTCTTTAGATTTAATGTCATTTTCTTAAGTTTTTAGAGCTTTATTTCTTTTGTTCTTTATTTTATTTCAAGAGATCTGAGTTGTAAAGGAGATCGACTTTTTTGGATTCACATTCATTATCAATATTAATCATGTTTTTCTTAAACTCTCTACTATTCATTCATTATGATTAATTTTATATCTACTCCATGTTGTTTATGAAAGGCATGAGGAACTAATCCTTCTATGGGGGATTAACGAGTGGAAGCATGATCTTTAATTTTTTTGTAAGGTAATTCAATGGATTAGCTCTTTGGAAAAGGGAGAACGTGAAACAAAACCTAGCCTAACAATCCCCAGAAGTCATCAAGGTGAGAATTAACCCAAAATTTGGTATTGCCTATTCGTGAACACCTTGACTGCAAACAAGTCTGGACTATGAGGTTGGAAGATAAGTATTTCTTACTGACTCGTTATGTTAGTAGAAGATCAGAAGATCTTGCTAGGGTGGCAACTAGTTGATTGACGAAGAACTCGAGACGACAATTGATTGAGATTGCTGAAGTGAGCTAATCAACCATCCTTAGATTTGATTCACTTTATCTGTCTCTATCTCTTGCAATTTTAATTCTTTGTTTTTCATTTTATTTTATTATTTTATAAATTCTAAACATATTTCTTATTTTACTTTTGTACTATAACTGAATTAAAGTATTAATTAGATCTTTAATTATTTAGGTTAAGTTGATTCAGTACTTGCCTCCATTGGGTACAATCCTCGAAGTAATCACCTACTTCATTGTAAATTCTACATTACAACTTGACCCACATCTATGCGGATACCGCCTCATAACTCTTTACTTTATTACAGTATTCACACTCTGGACGTTAGTATGTTCACAGGCGGTTAAGTTGTTGGCACCGTCTTTGGGGATGCAATGTCACTAGATTGATTTTAATTCTTTGCATTTTAAATAGTAATGAGGAAATTTTTAAGTTGTAAATATGGTTTGTTTTAACAGCATAACACATTCACAGTATGTAGGCCTTAGGAACATTATTCGATACAACTTGGTTGTGACCTAGCATATTTCGACCTGTTATTCACAATACACATTTTGAACTAAAACCAACCTTGTTAACCTGGATTCCTTGTAATGTCAGATTTGCTCATTACACTAATAAATATCCCATAGCATTCTTGAGGAAATTTGACCATATATGCAGCATTGTCAACTACGCAGGAATTTCACCAGAGACTATTAAATTGCTGCTGATTCAATTTGCGTTAAAGGGGAAGGAAAAAATGTGGTTAGAAACACTCATTCCGGACACTATTACTACCTGGGCTGATTTTGTGCCACTATTTCTTCGTTGAGCATTGCCAATGACTAAGGTATTGGGTAGCTATATACAGTTATTTTATTTTTAGCATGGTATCATAGAAACCTTGGGGCAAGCATGGGATAGATTCAGAACAATCCTTAGATTTATACTAGGTGGAGGCCTACATTTTGCGGTTAAGATTCAACATTTCTATTACGGATTGGATAGTCTAAATAAATGAAAATTTTATATTATGACTGAGGGAAGTATTTGGACGAAAAATCAGGAGGAGGTAATGAAAATTTTGGGAAAATCCAGCATTAATGAATTTTCTTGGAAGGAATGTCAGGAAACAGGAAACCTAGAATTGGAAGCTGTAAGAAGTAAAAAGCAAGAATGTAACCAATTAAAGTCCATCACACAAGCATTAACAGGTTACGAAATAGAGGAAGAAGGGGATAATGCAGTATAAGAGAATAATCATGTGGTAACCCAACTGGATTGGTGGAGACAATGTAAGGAACAATCGAAGCAAATTACACCAGATTCGATAAAAATGGTAACATCTATCATCAAACCCCTTGAGTTGGAATTAAAGCCATTACCGAGCACTTAAAGTATGAATATCTAAGGGTGCAAAATACGTTACTAGTAATTATTACTGCTTGTTTAGATGAAAAATAGGAAGAAACCCTACTGAGTGTCTTTCAAATACATAAAAAAGTGATAGGATGGACAATTTTTGATATCAAAGGAATCAATCCTATATTTTATCAACACAAGATTAGATTAGAGGAAGGGAAAAAACCTATAGTGGATACTCAGTGGAGACTTAACCGTAGTTGTGAATGATGAGAATGAATTGACTCCAACGCAAATAGTTAATGGTTGGAGGGTATGTATTGATTACAGAAAACTGAACGATGCAACAAAAAAAACACTTCCCATTGCCCTTCATTAACTAAATGTTGGATCGGTTAGCAGGAGAAGACTATTACTTGTCCTTGATAGGTATTCAGGGTATCATCAAATTCCAATTCACCTCGACAACCAAGGGCAAGCTACTTTTACGTGCCTAAATTTAAAAGAATTCCCTATTGATTATACAATGCTCTAGCAACTTTCATGAGATGCATGAATGCTATCTTTGCTGATATGTTGGAAGAAGGTTTAGACGTTTTCATGGACAATTTTTTGGTTTATGGAAACCCGTTTCAAGAATGTGTGCGTAACCTTGAGAAAGTGCTGAAACGATATGAGGAAATTAACTTGGTGCTCAATTGGGAAAAATGTCATTTTATGGTAAAAGAGGGACTGGTCCTAGAGCACCAAATAACAAGAGAGGGTATGGAAGTAAATAAAACAAAAATTGAGGTAATTAAACATCTTCCATATCCAAATAACGTGAAAAGTGTTCAAAATTTTTTAGGCCATCCAGGATTCTACTGAAGATTTATCAAAGATTTTCCTCAACTTTCTAAACCTTTAAATCAACTTCTTCAGAAAGAAACAACTTTCGTCTTTGACCAAAGTTGCATTGAATATTTTGAGGTAATAAAAGCCAAACTCATATATTCCTCTATAATAATCACCCCAAATTGGAGAGAACCATTTATTATTATGTGTGATGCTAGTGATTATGCAGTAGGTGCGGTTTTGGAATAAAAGAAGAATAATTTATTTGGACCTATTCATTATGCCAACAAAACGCTGAATCCAACATAGTGTAATTATACTACAACTGAAAAACAGATGTTGGCAGTAGTGTTTACTTGCGAAAAATTTCAACCTTATCTAATGGCAAGCCAAGTCTATCTGTACACTTATCACTCTGCCCTAAAACATTTTATGAAGAAAAAAGAAACAAAAGCCAGATTAATGAGATGGGTTTTGTTATTTCAGGAATTTGATTTATGGATTATGGATAGAAAGGGAATCGAAAATCAAATAGTAGATCATTTATCTAGAATTAAGGGCAACCTACAGGCAGAAGATACAAAAAAGATTATGGAGACCTTCGTAGATGAGCAACTATTCAGGGTAGACATCAATCAACCAAGACATGGTAAGCATAAAACACCGTGGTATGCAAACTATGTTAATTATATTGCACAAGGGGTCTTCCCGACTCAAGCATCTTGGTAGCAGAAAAAACGGATAATTCATGAATCCAAAAATTATGTGTGGGGGGAACCATACGTATTTTGATAATGCGCAAATCAATTAGTTCGATGGTGTGTAGCAGAGAAGAGATAAATGATATTTTACAAGGATGCCATACATCTCCCTGTGGGGGGATATTTTGGTCGAACAAGGACAACCTAGAAATTACAATCAAGATTTTACTAGCGCACTATGAACAGAGATGCTTATGAATTCGTTCAAAGGATGAGATAGATGTCAGAGAATCAGGAACATATCTAAAAGAGACGAAATGCCACAAATAAGGATAATCAAAGTCGAAGTGTTTGATGTTTGGGGGATTGATTTCATGGGACCTTTTCCAAGTTCTTTTGGAAATCAGTATATCCTATTGGCTGTTGTCTACATTTCAAAATAGGTCGAAGCCGTTGTACTGCCTACTAATGAAACAAATTCAGTTGTGAGATTCTTGAGAAAAAACATATTCTCCAAGTTTGGTACACCACGAGCGTTGGTTAGTGGCGAAGGATCTCACTTTTATAGCAAGTATTTTGAAACAAATTTGGCTAAATACAATGTAAGGCACCGAATGACAACAACATATCATCTGCAGGTAGATGGACAAGCAGAGGTATCCAACCGAGAAATAAAATAGATTCTGGAGAAAATAATAAATCCAAGCTGAAGGGATTGAACAGTAAGCTAAACGATGCCTTATGGGCGTATAAAAGAACATTAAAAATCTGTTAGGAATGTCTCCGTACAAGCTAGTCTATGGTAAGAATTGCCATTTATCAATTGAGTGAGAGAGGAAAGCATACTGGGCAATTAATAAGTTAAATTTAGATCCATAATTAGTTAATAAAGAAAGATTATTTTAACTCCAAGAATTAGAAGAATTTCGTTTCATGGCTTACAAAAATACTAAAATGTATAAAGAAAGTAGTAGGCTTCGACACGATGAAAAGATTAGAAAGCAAGAATTTGTACCAGGGTAGAAAGTCTTACTGTTCAACTCTCGATTGAAATTATTTCTTGGGAAATTGAAATCAAGGTGGACGGGTCTATATACAAAACATTAGGTAACCCCTCATGGACTAATAGAGCTGATCGGAAAACAGGGGCAACATTTTCTTATAAATGGTTAAAGAGTGAAACACTATTTTGGAGGGACAATCAACTCGATTGTCAATGAACAAACTTTACACTTAATGCGATATGGAATGTATCAGGAATTAAGGGGAAGTCAATAATCGAAAAAAGTGATGATGAGGAAGGTAAACAAGGCGTTAACTCCCCAAGACACCAAGGAATCTGGTTGCCATGTTGCGACATCACCCTAGAATGTCGCGACAAGGAAAATTTTCTTACTTTGGACCCTATACTCAACATCGCGACATCACCCAGGGATGTCGTGAGAACACTGAGTAAACTCTATTTTCCAAATTAACCTAACTACTCACGTTTTTATAGTCTAATTATATTAGTATTCTGATTCTTTAACTGTTTATTTAGTAGAATTACATTATTACTCTTGAATAAATTATTCTTTCTTTCTAAACCATAAATAGGACACATAGCCACTCTATTTCATTATCAAAGACAAAATTGTAGTTTACTCTCTTTTGCCAATTAACCAATATTAAGGTGTAGGAAACACATACTATCCCATGGCAAGTTTTAATGCAAGTGCTTCAATCCCAACCATTGATTTTCAAGAAGGTGATATGAACAAATACCTGCAAGAATTACAACCATATACTTTTATTCAAGAGCAGGGATTTGATCCTTTGATGAGGAATTACAAAGAAATATGGGAGAATGCAACTAAAAGAGATGGAAAAGAATTGTCTGCCATTCAAAGAAACCCTAATAATTCCTGTAGTGCAAGAATTGTAACACCCTTAACCCGTATCCGTTGCAGGAATAGGGTTATGGAGCATTACTGGAGATTACATTTTTAAATAAAAAAAATTAAATCATATATTTCACAACATCAATCATAGAAAACTCCATTAATAACATACATATTGTCCCTTATACGAGCCCTCGAGGCCCTAAAAACACATTACAAACAAATCGGGAGTAAATCGGGAACATATAGAATTTTTCGAGAAAAGATCAAAATTTTCAAACTGCAGGGGTCACACGGCTGAGACATATACTCGTGTCTCAGGTTCTGTTGACATTCGAAGTAGAGACACACGATCGTGCCCCTACCCGTGTCCTTGCCGATGTAACTCTCTAACTTGGGTCATACGGCAAAGCCACACGCCCGTGTGCAAGGCTGTGACAGCCCAAAATTGACCCTAGTCGGGAAGTGGTTTTGGGTCCGCTAAACCGAGTCACCGAAATGTTTGAATGTGATATTTATTGTCTAGAATATGTAATTATGAATGTGTGAAAATTTCAAGCTTCGATTTAGTCGATTGCATGTGAGTTCTAGTAAATAGGACTTATGTGAGAAAATTTTGAAATGTGATAGGTCAAAGCATAAGGACCTATTAGTGCATGTGGAAAAAGGGGGGACTTGCATGTCAATTTCCCCCCCTTATTAGTAGTGGCCGGCCATGACAAGTATGGTAGACCAAGTGTGATGGGCAAGACATGTCATAGACATGTTGTGTTGGTGCATCATGGGTGGAAACAATAAAATAATGAGCATGGTAATTAAATAATGAAAGGGAGGAGTGATGAAAAAAAAAGAATGGTCTCATCCATGCCCCCCCTTTTGCCGTGAGTTAAAGAAAAGAAAAGAAAAAAATTTTGTTCATCCTTTTTCATCTTCTTTTGGCCGAAAATTCTAAGGAAGGAGGAAGGAGTTCTTGCTTCATGTTTGGTTTGGAAGAGGATTAGGAGGAGGTTTGGCCATACTTGTATCTAGATTAAGGTATGTTTGAGGTTGTGCCATGAGATTCATGCATGTTTTTAGTTGCTAGCTTGAGTTCTAATTAGCCCATGGTTCAAATCTTTGCTATGTCATGGGAATGATATTCGGCCTAGGTGGATTTTGTGTTAATGCCATTGCATGCTAAATATGAAGCTTGTTAATGATGCATGTGATGGTGGATTGATGATTCTTGAATCTTCTTTTTAGCATTTTTGAGTGAGCACATATGTGCATTGGTTGCTAGATGGAGAAGAATCGGCTAGCAAGTTGTGTGCTAAGGCCGAATATAATTTTTGTATATTAATGAGTAATGCATGTGTTAAATTGATGGAAAGGGAGAGGATGCTTTACTAGTGTATATATGTGTGTATTAGCCAAGTTTTGAACTTGAAACAAAATGGTGTTTAGTCAATACAAGTAACCATACTTGTAGAATGTATTAAGTGTTGCAATCGGCCCCAACATAGACATGCATATTCGGCCATAGGAAGGAGATTGGTGTTGCATGTATTCGGTTAGAGGCAAGCATATTGATGCTTTTGTCTTGGCTTAGAAAATTCGGCCAAGGGGGAAAATTAGCTAAAATGTTGAGTTTGATTCATGATTCCGTACATATGTGACTTTAATGTCTAATGTATAAATATGGGCTAAGTGCCTTGTGTTCCTCTTTTCGATGCTCAAATGATTAAATCAATTTATTTGTTTAATTAAGCTCAAGAGCAAAGGGGAACTAAATCCGATAAAGGGAAGGAAAAAGTGGTCGAATAGCTATCGGAATCGTTCGACAACATCCGAGGTAAGTTCTTGAGTAATAGAGCTTAAATTATGATTTGATTAGATCATGTTTTAAGCAAATCAAAATCATGCTCTCTGTGTGTGGCTATTGAGCCGAAATTGCAAGAATGATAAGTGTCTTGTGTTTGAGTTTTGCTAATGAAAATGAAATACGAATGTGTCATGATTTATTGTTAAATGTGCATGGTTATTTGAATGATGTCCGGGCTAAGTCCCGAAGGCTTTGTGCTAAGTGACCATATCCGGACTAATATCCGAAGGCATTTGTGTGAGTTACTAATTCCGGGCTAAGCCCGAAGGCATTGGTGCGAGTTACTAAATCCGGGTTAAGTCCCGAAGGCATTTGTGCGAGTTACTATAACCGGGCTAAGTCCCGAAGGCATTTGTGCGAGTCACTATAACCGGGCTATGTCCCGAAGGCATTTGAACGAGTAGCTATATCCAGTTAAATTCCGAAGGTACGTGATTTGGGAATGATCTTGCTGTAAAAATTTCAGTTAATACGCTTGAAACATCCCAACATTGAGGTATGTTTCGTATGTGCTTTGAATTAGTTGAGCCCTTACAAATAAGTATTCGCTCAGTTGATAAATGAGCTACCGGCCTTTGGCTAAGTTGATCTTTGTGTATGAATAAAAGGGTTGGTAATGTGAAGTAAGTATGATATTGAAAAATTGTGCATATGAAATTATCCGTTTAGCTACATGAATGCTATACTTTTGTTGTGCTGGAATCCCTTGCTCAAAACTTACTAAGCATAAATTGCTTACTCCGTCTCCTTGATTCTCTGTTTTATAGATTTTGGTTCTCCAGCTATCGGACTCGGGATTTTGAAGTCGAAGTCGCCCACACTATCAAAGCCCCCCCCCTTTTGGTACAATTTTGGCCATGGGAATGGTTAATCACTATCATAATTTGTGCTATTTATGCTAAAAGGGCTAGTTGAATCATGGAAACTATGAAATAGGTAAAGTCTACCTTAAAGGCAGATGCTGACAGCAGCAGTGATGTAGATTTGGAAAATCACTAAAAATAGTAGGAAGGGAATTAAATAGTGAATAAATTATGTAAACGAACCTTGATGAATCTATTTTCATAGGAAAGTAACGAAACGATCATATGGACAGTATGTTAAGAGATATTCAGGTTCTTGTAAGACAGGGCCAGAACAGTTTCTGGGTTCCCTGTTTCGACTTTGGAAATTCATTATAAACTAACCAGAGATAATTAGGAGTCATTCCATATATGTATAGATTTCTCTTTGAGTCTAGTTTCTATAGAAACAAACGACATCAGTATTGAAGCCCTGTACAGGGAGATATCCAAGTCGTAAGGCACAAAGGTCAGTGTAGTCAATTCCTGTAACATGGGAGACTTTGACTAATAAACTGTACTAATTGGCCCAACCAAAAATTCTAGAAAAAAATATGTATATGGGCATATGAGTCTAGTTTCAGGGAAAATTTACGGAACTGGATTCCGAGTTTCTGAACTCAAGATATGATTTTTAAAGCGACTAGTACACAGATTGGCAGTGTCTGGGAATTTTTTTTTATAAGTGGTTTAAAGTCTGTTAACACCTTGTGTTCGACTCCGGTGACGGTCTCGGGATTGGGGGTGTTACAAAGGCCATGTGCTAGGCCATGTAACTGCCTGACTTGCAACCATTAGTAAGCTACAGGGGACACACGGTTGTGTCACCTAGCCGTGTGTCACACAAGGTTGAGGCACACGCTTGTGTCTTTGGCCGTGTGGACGAAAAATAGGTCATTTCCAAGCCATTTTTCTCACACGTTCATGCACATACCTACAATCAATTTTCCACATATAAACAACCCTTCAAGTTGCACTTTAAAACATGAATAACCAAGCTAAATTAATAAGACATATATTCATACAACCAATATGCCCAAAGGTCACCTTAATATGTACTTTATAGATGCAAAATTTAGGCACAAAACAACTAACTTGTAATCAATTTCATGCCAACATGAATCTCTACGTTCACATATTATTGTCACAATCATTATACCAAATTTTCTATTCAATGTTCATTAACAAGCATTAGCACAAATAGCCATAAATGGCAACTAAATTACCTATACCAAATAACCACATTCAACCAATCAAAGGACAACTCATAACATACATTTTTAACTACCATTCCATCTTCCATCAATCAAGCACCATAAGCCATGATATCAACCATTATAAGTCCACAAACATATATCAACCTAACAACCATTTCAATCTTTCAAAATACCATAATTACAAGCCAAAACATAATGCCTATAATATCAACCAAAACACCTATACATGTGCATATTTAAACAATTATTACTTAACTTGTTTTCATGCCAAAGAATAACATAATTGATACATAATAACCATACCATTTTGGCCATTTAAAGATACATTAACACATACTAATTTTGGTCATTTCAAAACATACACCAATTTGACCATATTAACCACAACCAACAAGATATCAATAGTAACTTAAGTACCTCAAATCCAAGGCAACATTTCATACCATAATCATTAACCAAAATGACATATATACCAAACTCATCGATTAAACATTAGACATAGTCCACTTATAAATGCCATTATAACCACGATCAAAGGATTAAAATCTACCGATAAAATTGATGGATAGTGTGATGGATCTCCGACTAGCTTCCAACCTGATCGAGCTTCCGATAATCTGAAAAGTAAGAGGAAGAAAACCACATAACCAATGAATTCTTAGTAAGCTCGCATAAACCATAACCATAATATTACATTTTAATAGTAAACATTATAGGTTAAATATAAACTTATACCAATGCCTTAAGATTTACCAAATCATAATTATCAACTCGTAAGTGAGTAAATTCATTAATGTCAAATATATTTATAATTCATAACATGAAAGGATTTTATGGGACGTAATGTATAACCATCAACCTTTCTATAAGATTTTACATCTTTCAATTCAATTACTTTCCTTTCCGTTCCCAATGCTTATCATAAGCCTCAACAACATTATTTGTTTTCAATTCAGTGTATTAATCCATGAAATAGATAGATTTATTCAAAGCATAAGCAATTTACTAACATATGAATACACCATTTATCTCATTAAACTTTTTATAACATCATAATACATCCCAATTACGTACTTACCGTATCATTCCCTTTTCTTACCCGTTTCATATGCATAATACAAGTATAACCATAAACATCATTCATATCCACAAGCTTGACATAAGCCTAAGGAAGCATTAACTTAAGCTCATAAACATTATTGACCGATCAAGCTCTTTGATTCATTCAACTCAACTCTTAAGTCCACTTCAATGATTGCTCGAGAACTCCAATTGTCAAGGCTGCTCAATTAAGCACTTCAAGGAATTAATCAGCTGAATTAATTAAACTCTAGCTTCACTTAGTTGTAATTACATTTTGTCTATTCGGTTGGTACCTTATAGCCTATAAATAGTTTACTTGTAACCTGTAGGAAGAACTTTTGATCTTTGAATGAATTTTAATATATTTGTGAGTAGTTCAACTCCCATTGTTCTTTGTGACTCAAATTGACTTATCTAGCTTGTCTAGTGGCATCAATCTATTTCTTTGTGAACTTATCATTCCAACAATTGTGGTGTTCAAACTATACCGACTATGTAACAACCCGATTTCGAACCTAATCAGGCATAGTGCTTTCAGGACCACAAATCTGAGTCAAAAAAATATTTTAATATATTTTATGTGTTTATTATGTTTGAATTTGATTGAGTGAAAATTTCGTGTTTTAATTTTGTCGTTTGAGTGACCGATTAAATAAAATGGCTTAATCGCGTAAAATGAAAATTTAGGGGTTAAATCTAAAAGTACCTAATTGTTGTTGTCTTTATAAAATAGAGGATTTATGATGCAATAAGACCAATACATAGCTAGTGGGTGGCAAAGGACTAATATGACTTTATTATATATGTTTTGTATATTATTTATTAAAGGTTATTTTAGTAATATAATAAATGGTTAATATATGTTAAATTAAAACATGAAAAAAATGGCCATTATCATCATCTTTCTTGGCCGAATATAGCAAAGAAGAAAGCCATTCATGCTTGTTTAGGTTTCAGCATTAAACTAGCTTGATTAAAAGTATGTTTTGCTTCGGTTTTTGATAATTTTTACGTTTTTGAGATCGTTGCTTCGAATACTTCAAAACCCATGTCTTAATTTTGTGAATTGATGATGATTTTGAAATGTGCAATTGATGAATGTTTGATTTTTATGATGTTAGTAGGTGAATTATGAAATATGTGTGTTAGATTAACATGTTTTGTTTTTGAATTTTTGGTGAATTTGAGTAATTGGGGCTAAATTGTAAAAATAAAATTTTGAGGGACTAAAATGTGAAATAAATCAAATGTGTGGACTTTTATTAAGACAAGGAACATTCGGCCTTAGCATGGTGTGTACAAATTTTCTGTATTTTGTGTTTTATGCACTAGGGACTAAATTGTAAAAATTGTAAAATGTTAGGGGCAAAATGGAAATTTGCCCATTTATGTGTTTTTGGAATTAATTGAATAGAATTATATTTAAGTTATTTTATTTTGAATACATTTAGATCAAGAACCAAAGAAATCAGAGTTGGATCGAGGAAAAACCAAAGTCGTCGATTAATCGTCCTGTTCCGATTTTCATCGTCCGAGGTAAGTCTTTTAGAAAATAAATGTCGTTAAATTAGAATGTATATGAAATTTATATGTTGAATATATTGGTAGTGATTTTTACATGTTAGCCAAATTTATAATGGTTTATGAATTTTGAGTAAAAGTTCGATTTTATTGAGATACGATGTTTAAAATGTTTAGTATGAATTTTAAAGAATGATTAGAACTTTCTATATATATATATATGAATTATGTATGAGATTGATTTTGTATCAGTGATAATCGACCTTTCAACCTAGCAGGCTTTATGCTGGTGAATTATTTCAGGCTTTACGCCTAGCAGGCTTAATGCCGGTGTATCATATCAGGCTTTAAGGCTAGTAGGCTTCCTGCCGGTGTATCATGTTAAGATTTGTGCTTGGTAGGCTTTACGCTGAAGTGGTATCGAGTAAGATTAATGAGCTTAAATGATCAGGTATGAAATGTTAAATTACCTATTTGATAACTAGGTAAGTAAGTTGGTTGATTTATATATAACAAAAATGATATATAATGCTATTATAAGTTTATATATGTATATAATAGATATGTTCGGCCTTATGTAAAAATGTAGGTATATGAATGGAAGATTGTGTATAAATGAATAACCATGTCAAGAATAACTTGAAATTTGTAATTGTTTTATTAATGATTATATATGTAGGTATTCGGTTTTGATAAAATTTCTTATGAAATTATATGTTATATATACATTTGCTTAAAGCTTACTAAGCTAAGTTAGCGTACTTTGTGTTTTATTTGTCTTTGTTTTCTAAATTTTAAGGTCGTTACGTGTAATACCCTGAAAATTACTACAGTAAGAAAGTAGGTATCCTAGATAGTAAAATAAGGAAATAAAGTGACAAAAATAGAAATTTTGAGTTATGGCAACATTGGGAATTATATTATGACATATTAATTCAAGAAAGGATTAAATCGCAAAAGTGGGAAAAGTTTTGTTGCCCAAGAGTAAATACTTAAAATTTGAGGGATTAAAGTGTAAATACAAAAAATTTGAAGGACCAATAGTGTAAAATTTTAAGGGTGGAATAATCTAGAAACTAAGGAAAATAGATGAATTAGGACCAAATTAAGTGATGACTCAAGGATAGAATTTTTAAAGATTATAAAGGGAAAAATGGTCAATTAGAAGAGAGAGAAATCTAGAAGATAATGATGATGTTGGAGATATTTTATATTAAATAAATAAAAAAATATTAGTTTATTAATATTTTAATTTAATTTTTAAATGATATTTTATTATTTTATTAGTATTTTATTTAGTATATATAAGAAAAGGAAGATGAAGAATCATCCATTCCACCATATTTCCATGCAGCTAACGTGAGAAGGGAGGAGAAGAAAGAAAGTATTGCTTTCTTTACAATTTGGTCCTTTCACCAAAAAATTACCATTTTCACCTAGAAATCAAAAGAATTTCCATAGCTTCCAACAGAGAAGAATAACAAGAAGACAATGGGGAGCTAGAATATCAAGTTAGATTCAAGAAATAGAAGCTGGAGGAGAGAGAAAATCAAGTTAAATATTAAAATCAAAGCACAAGGTAAGAACATCAAGATTTCAATATATTTTTAAGTTTGATATTATTGAAAAAGCATGGAAATAATGTTATAGTAGAGTTTTATTATATAAGGTCTTATGTTATTGATATATTAGTGAAGAGAAATAAGTGAAAGTGACGTGAAATATTATAGAGAAAGGGAATAAGGGAGTTATACACTTAGTAATCATCATTTTGCACTAAAACAGTTTTGGATAGCAACAGTAGGTTAAACTTGAAAAATCACCATAAATTGTGGAAATATAATTAGAGTATGAATAAAATATTGAAATAAATCTTATTGAGTCTAGTTTCTCATAGAAGAAACGGTGTAAGTAATGGAATTGTAAATCATGAGATATAATAAATTTTGTGAGACAAGGTTAGAATGAATTTGGGTTCCCCTATTCTGATTTGGAAAACTCATTAAAAATTGTAAAAAAATAATTATGTGTTATAATTTATATGTTTAAAATCCTTAATGAGTCTATTTTTAATATAAAAAACAAGAACATTATCTGAATTCTGTACAAAGAGATAATTAATTTTTAGTGAAGAGGGGTCCAAACTATCAAACAGTGAAATAGGGGAAACTTTAAAGAATGAAATGTGCTTATTGGCTAAACGAAAAATTCTGAAAATTTTATGGTAAGAATATATGTGAGTCTAGTTTTATATAAAATTTTTGGATATCAATTTTGAGTTCTGTAGCTTAAGATATAATTAATTTAGTGACTATAACTCAAGTGAACAACTTGTTACGAGTAAACAAGTTAATAGTGGTATTACGTATATATCAAGGATGTGGAATGGAGTGGAGGAGGAGGAAAAATATATGTGAATATTCAGCTAATATGAGTTTATTTTAAAATAGCTAATTTATATGTTTTAGGTTCAGGGACTGAATTGAATAGAAGTAAAATTTTAAGGGTAATTTTGTAAAAATTTCAAAAAGTAACCAAATTGCATGAAATGAATTGTTTTATTATTTAAATTAATAAATTGAATAAAATATTAATTTATATCAAGATTGGGTGGAAATTCGAGGAAAATAGTAAATTACCAAAATGTCCCTAAATTTTGGTATTTCTGCAATTTAGCCTGGTAAGTTCGTGTAACTTGAATTATATTCTTAGATGATTGAAATATATATATTGGATTGAGAAATTGATTTGAATTGTGAACATGAGAAATTGTGAATTGAATGAAATGAAAATGAAGCTTTGTATTACATGAGTAAATATCGTGTCTCGTAGGCCCTATTTGTTATGAATATAATATTTCGAGGATATGTTGTAAAGAATTATAAAAGCACGTTAAAAATTTGAAAGTTTTAATTCGGATGAAATTTTGTAAGTCGGTTTAATACGTATGCAAATGTATGTCTTCTAGTAATGCCTCGTACCTTATTCCGGCGTTGAATACGGTAAGGAGTGTTACAATGTGACACCGCCAGATTCGGTCATAATGTTTAGACCGGGTTTTGGGTGTTATAATTATTGTAATGCTCAGGGATCATTGGTGAAGTCATTCACACTATCATCTATATTTGGTACTTTTAAAAGTTTCATTAAGCACTTATGGCATGTATAGGCTAAAATATATATATACTTTGGTCTGATTTTGGTTATGTATATAAAAGCCACACGAAAATGGCTTAACTTCTTTTGTTTGATCTTGGTATTGACACAAATGGTGGATGATCAAAAGTGGAGGTTTACTTATTTATATTCGGGTGTGGTTTAGTTTATAATATATATGTATGTTTGGTATGTATTTTGTGTAGGATTTCTTGTATATGAAATAGAGGATATTAAGTCGAATATGTATACACTAGTTTTGGAATTTGCTTAAATTCGAGAGTGTATGTAATATAGCCTTGCGAATATGGCTTAACTTTCTTATTTGTGTTCGATTTTTGGGTTCAATTATGGCCTAAGCATATGTTAATTATAGTTTTAAACTTATACGGAGAGTAACTATTTGGTAAGGCATGTATGTATATGGTGGTATTTATCTATGTGTTTTGGTAATCAAGTGGTTAAGGTAAGTAGGTTTGAAACTTTTATTAAGATGAATAATGTTAGGTTTAAGTGACGTTGTTTTGTGATATATATATGTGATATGTATGATATATTTGAACTTATAGTTATATAAGCAATGGTTATGGTTTATAAAATGTAGAATGCTTATAGAGTTTAGTAGCTATTAATATTCAATTAATTAATGGGATAAAAGAGTGTCTATATGTGTTCGGTTGGGTATTGAATTGAAATTTGTAGTTTTGTTATCAAGATGAAATGGCATGTTTCAACTGATTAGGTAATGTTTAGCTTTATAAAGATAATTAAAACATCAAAGGAATGTATATGTTATTTGTTATGATACAAAACCGAATGTACATTAGCTTGCTTTTAAAGATTATATAATTATATATGTAAGTAAGTTTGTAATTGGAAGAATTCATGATTTGCATATGTTATGTAGGATCATAGTTAATAAGCCTTGTATTAATTTTCGTAAAATTTTATTAAAAGTAGGTGTACTATTAATTATAAAGGGGTGTATAATAAAGATATTTATTATTCGAATACTTTAGTAGATTATGTATATTATTATAGCTATTGTAGTTAAATATGGTATACAGTATGTTTGGTCATTGTTTAAAATTATTATTGCCGCATATATGTATATGAACAAATTAAATCTAGGTCATGTAACATAGTTGCTATGTGGGATTTTTGAGCATATTTAGGAATTTATATAACGATAGGATTAACAGTAGTCTATAGAATATTAGTATTAATATTTATTCAATACATGAAACGCCATGTTATAAGTTTGAACATGTATTCAGGAAGCAAAATGACACCATCATTGAAGAAATATAGTTTGAATATTATAAACACTTAGTGCATGGAACCTGGTTTCGTTGTACATTAGTTATTTCGAATATGTGATTTATAAATTGCGTTATATTGTTTCAAATTTAAATTGTATGTGTATTGAAAAGATTGAAAAAAATAGTAAATGCCTGTTTTGATCGGTGATATGTCCAGTAATACCTTGTAACCCTAATCTGGCGACGGATATGGGTTAGGGTGTTACAGACTAGTTCTTATCTTTAATAGATAAAGGGTCACGTTTCTATCCTTCTACCGTTGCACACCTTAAAGCTCTTTAAGAACTGGGTCTTTATTCCATAATACCGGTTCATTCTTCTGCTTTAAGTTCAACATCCATCTATCCATCAACTTTGTCATCCATTTATTTTCTTTGTTTAAACTATCAATCTTTGAAAATACCCTTTTTGTTAAACGAAAATCTTGTTACTTAATTTTACGATCGAGAAACAAGTGACTCAAATTCATCAACGAATACAAGATCGCATCTTTGAAAGTATCATTGTTTAATTACTCCCGAGGTTGAAGAAAACAAAAGTCGATAAAAAATTTTGAGTATAAAAGGAAAGTCTGTTGCATATAAAATTGAAAATTGCAAAAAGGAGTTCGGATTTTGCAAG
Organism: Gossypium hirsutum; assembly: GCF_007990345.1. Classification (NCBI taxonomy): domain Eukaryota; kingdom Viridiplantae; phylum Streptophyta; class Magnoliopsida; order Malvales; family Malvaceae; genus Gossypium; species Gossypium hirsutum. Next base: position 22,519,088 of record NC_053449.1, on the reverse strand, counting down.
TTGAAAACAACAAGGAAGCTAGCTTGAGAAGCCTTATTTCCCGATTTTAAACTCATTTTTTTCTAAAAACTTTTTCCAGCCACACTTCATTGATCTTGTTTTCTTTAAAGCCTACATTGTACCCAACATCATAAATTTTCTTGTTAACCATTTGAAGCCGACTCTACAAGACTTGCTACTAAGTCTAAGGCAACCGCCAAAGAACTTTGAGAAACAAACAAGAGATGCAAAAGGCAAGAGAGGAGTGACTATCAAAGAGATAAAAGCCAATCACGAGTGTAAACACGAGTGGAGTGCACAACTTTATTTCTTTTTGAGAGAATTGGTGAGATTTGTAGTGAGGTTTAAACATTATGTCGAATAGTCCTGAACAGAATACCATTGGTGGAGGTGCATCAATCGCTGTCGATAGTGGTGGTATGTGTCTTGTGAGAAACATAACTGGTGGTGGTGTGCCCGATTTGGCATACCAAGCTCTTCTTTGAGAAATGACCCGTTTTCTACAACAGAAATTGGAACCACTGTAAGAACGATTGGACCAACTCGAAGAAAGAAACCAGCGCGAACGTACTCCTCCAAATCTAAGGAGAGAGTGAGGCAGACCATGGCAACATCAAGACGATCTTTATGAGCCAAGCAACGTGGAGAGCGACCAAGCCTCCAATTGAAGTGGAAGACGTTGAGGCCAACAGAGTTGAGGGCCAAGGGAGCGAGAGCCCGTGAATGATGATATTAAGAACATTAAGATGGCCATTCCGCCTTTCCAAGGAAAAACTGATCCCGAGGCATACTTAGAGTGGGAGAAGAAGATCGAACTTGTGTTCGAGTGTCACAATTACTCTGAAGGTAAGAAAGTTAAGCTTGCCGCAATTGAATTTTTTGATAATGTCATTATTTGGTGGGATCAACTTATAATGAGTCGAAGGAGGAACGAAGAGCGACCGGTGTCAACTTGGGCTAAAATGAAGTCCATCATGAGAAAAACGATTCATCCCAACTTATTATCACTGCGAGCTATATCAAAAGTTGCAAAACCTTACCCAAGGTAACCGAAGTGTAGAAGATAGTAACAAGGAGATGGAGGTAGCCATGATCTGAGCTGACGTCGAGGAAGATCGAGAGGCTACTATGGCAAGGTTTCTTGCTGGTCTCAACCGTGACATTGCCAATGTGGTGGAGTTGCAACACTATGCCGAAGTTATTGACATGGTTTATATGGAAATCAAGGTGGAGAAGAAATTAAAGTGAAAAGAAGCTACACAAGTCTTTTCTAATGCCACTTCTACATCAAGGTAGGGACAAGGAATTAGTAAAAAGAAAACCCCAAATCAATCTAAAGAACCTATTAGAGCCACAAAGCTTAACAAGCCAAATGGTGAAACGAGAAAAGGAAAAATAGAGGCTGCATCAAACTGGATTCGAGACATCAAGTAATTTAGGTGCCTTGGAAGGGGTCACATAACCAGCCAATGTCCCAATAGAAGTGCCATGTTCATAAGGGACGATGGGGAGATCAAATTTGAGGGTGAACAAGAATAAGAAACCAATTATCCATTCGATGATGAAAAAGACTTGGAATATGCTGTTGATGGTGAAGTCTTGGTTATCAAGCGAATTCTAAACCGTCAAAGCACGGAGAATGAGTAGCAGGATGAAAACATATTTCACACCCGATGCCATGTCCAAGGTAAAGTTTGTAGTATCATAATTGATGGTGGGAGTTGCATGAACATTGCCAGCAACATGATGGTGGAAAAACTTGGTTTGACAACTACTAAGCATCCTCACCCTTACGAGCTACAATGGCTCAATGATGGAGGGGAACTTAAGGTAACCAAACAAGTTGTTGTTTCCTTTTCGATTGGCAAGTACAATGACGAGGTGGTGTGTGACGTGGTGCAAATGCACGCCGGCCATTTGCTGTTGGGAAGACCATGGCAATTCGACCGACGGGTGATTCATGACGGATACACTAATGATATACCTTTAAGCATTTAGGAAAGAATGTAACCTTAGCACCCCTTACTCCAAAACAAGTGTACGAGGATCAGTTTAGGCTGAAAACTTTTGTTGAAAAATCGAGAGTGAGTGACCAAGAGAAAAAAATTAAAAAAGAAAAAGAAAAGAAATCAAAAAAAAAGAAAGGAAAAAAAGAATTGAAAATGAGCGAGAAAAAAAAGTGAATCGTAAAAACAAGAAGAAAAAGAAAGAAAAAAGAGAGTGAATCTGGCAAGTGGAATTTCTATGCGAGAGAAAAAGAGATTCGAAAATCTTTCATGTTGAAATAACCCATGTTTGTACTTATGTACAAAGAAAGTTTGATGGGAACTAACGAGCTAATTGAAAACCTGCCTTATTCTATTATGACTTTGTTCCAGGAATTCAACGATGTGTTTCTGAAGGATATACCAAGTGGTTTGCCACCACTACGAGGAATCGAGCATCAAATCGACTTTGTGCCCGGAGCCACAATTCCAAATAGACCAACCTATCGAAGTAATCTCGAGAAAACTAAGGAGCTTCAAAGGTAAGTGACCGAATTATTGGGAAAAGGATATGTGCGAGAGAGTCTAAGTCAACGTGTTGTGCCCGTACTCTTGGTGCCAAAGAAAGATGGTTCATGGCGCATGTGTGTGGACTGGCGAGCCATTAACAAGATCACCATTAAATATAGGCATCTGATTCCACGTTTGGATGACATGTTGGATGAGCTAAGTGGAGCTCAACTATTCTCCAAGATAGACCTCCAAAGTGGCTATCATCAGATTCGGACGAGGGAAGGAGATGATTGGAAGACGACATTCAAAACCAAACATGGTTTGTATGAATGGTTGGTTATGCCTTTTCCGCCTTACTAATGCACCGAGTACATTCATGTGACTAGTGAATCATATTCTTAAATCTTTTATTGGTAAATTCTGTGTAGTTTACTTTGATGATATCTTGGTCTATAGTAAATCATTGGAAGAACATGTGCAACATTTGAAATCTGTTCTAGAGGTGTTATGAAAGGAAACTTTGTTTGCCAACTTTAGGAAGTGTTCATTTTGTACTAAAAAAGTTGTTTTCTTAGGTTTCGTGGTTAGCTCTGCCAGTCTTAAAGTCGATCAAGAGAAGGTAAAGGCAATTCAAGAATGGCCACGACCAACAAGCGTTAGCCAAGTAAAGAGTTTCCATGGATTAGCTAGTTTTTATAGAAGGTTTGATCCTAATTTCAGCACCTTAGCTACTCCTTTGACTGGGATAATTAAGAAAAATTTCAATTTTCAATAGGGTGAGGAACAATAAAAGGCTTCTATGCTGATTAAGGACTATTTAACTAATGCTCTTTTATTATCTTTACCTGACTTTAACAAGACTTTCGAGATAGAATATGATGCTTCAGGGATAGGAATTGGAGCTGTGTTAACTTAAGATAGGCATCCTATTGCCTATTTCAGTGGGGAACTCAACGAAGCTGCCCTTAACTATCCGACGTATGACAAGGAGATGTATGCACTAATTCGAGCCTTTGAAACTTGGCAGCACTACTTGTGGCCTAAGGAGTTTGTTATTCACACTGATCATGAAGCTTTAAAGCACCTTAAGGGACAAAATAAGCTAAATAAGAGGCATGCCAAGTGGGTCGAGTATCTTGAGTCCTTTCTTTATGTAATCAAATACAAGAAAGGTAAGGAGAACGTCGTAGCTGATGCATTATCGAGAAGGTATGCGCTACTTAAGTTTAGGTTCTAAACTACTTAGGTTTGCATATCTTAAAGAATTGTATGAAATTGATGTTGATTTTGGTGAAGTATTTAAAGCTTGCAAAAATGGAGCTTTTAAGAATTTTTATAGGCACGATAGATATCTGTTTTGTGAAGGCAAGCTATGCATACCTCAAGGATCTGTTTGAGAACTCTTAGTGAATGAGGCTCATAGTGAAGGTATCATGGGTCATTTTGGAGTGACCAAAACTATGGCCATGCTTCATGAGCATTTCTTCTGGCCAAAAATGAAGTGTGATGTGGAAGGACTTTGTGAACACTATATTGCTTGTAGGAGGGTTAAGACGTGCATCAAGCCCCATGGTTTGTATAAACCTCTGCCCATTCCTGAAGCACCTTGGATTGATATATCGATGGATTTTGTGTTAGGACTCCCTAGGACTAAGAATGGAAAAGATTCAATTTTTTTTTGTTGTTGACTGATTCTAAAAAATGGCTCATTTTATTGTTTGCCATAAATCTAACAATGCTATGAATGTAGCGAATTTATTTTCAGGGAAGTAGTTCGATTACATAGCGTGCCAAGAACTATCGTGTTAGACCGAGGCACTAAATTTCTTAGGCATTTTTGGAGAACCTTATAGGGAAGACTTGGCACTAAGATGTTGTTTTCTCCAACGTACCACCCCCAAACGGATGGTCAAACCGAAGTGGTGAACCAAGTCCTATCAACGTTGTTGAGAGCCATCATTCAAAAGAATTTAAAGACATGGGAGGATTGTTTACGGTTTCAATCCCTTAACTCCTCTTGACTTAATTCCTTTATCTTCTAACCAGCTTGTGCATGTAGATGGCAAACGAAAGGCTAAGTATGTAAAGCAATTACATCAGAAGGAGAGGGAAAACATAGAAAAGAGAACCGAGGAGTATGCGCATAAAGCAATCAAGGGGTGCAAACGAGTGGTTTTTGAGCCTGGATATTGGGTCTTGATTCATATGCGAAAGGAAAGGTTTCCTGCGCAAAGGTGATCTAAGTTGCTACCTAGAGGCAATTGTCCTTTCCAAGTGCTGGAAGGAATCAATGATAACTCATATAAGCTGGACCTTCAAGGTGAGTATAACGCGAGTGTGAGTTTTAACGTGTTTGACCTTTCTCCTTATGATGTAGGTGACGATTTGAGGATAAATTGACTTGAGGAGGGGGATGATACGATCTCGTCCAAGGGTTTAATCAAATCTATTTGCGAACCGATCAAGCTTCGAACGGGGCCAATTACTCGGGCTCGAGCCAAAAAGTTCAAAGAAGCTATTTCGGCCCTAGTTGATCAAGTTTTAGGAGAAGCTTTGGCCAGATTCATCGATCGAGCTTGGGAGTGCTCGACAAGTGCCCCATGCAATCTGCTTCAAACTGATTTCAATCTTAGCTAGCTAATTCAGCTGCTGGAATAAGACTTAAGCTTTCTTTAGTTATTTTAATCATTATTAATTATGTTTTATTTCATACAACATTAATACATGTTTGAGTATCTTAATTTGTTTTAAGTCTATTAATTGTGTCCTAGTTCGTACAACATTAATACATGTCTTAAGTTAGACATCTTAATTATGTCTTAGTTTCATACAAATTAAATTGTGTTTTAATTTGTCTTAATGTTGTATTTAACCGAGTCTTTATTTTGTTTTACATGTTAATCAATTGGGCAACTGGAAATACATGCATTGTTTCTAGATTCATTGGATTCATTTATGAAGAAACATGCACCCGATTATTCATGAATATTGGAGTTGCTGAGTACACTCTTCCAAGTGACCATTCGTGAAAAGATAAGACAATCATTGAACCTTGCTTGAGCTGATCAGCCAGCTACTTTTGTTCACATCAATGGACCGTTCAATTCTTGGTTTTAACACCTAAAGGACCATCCAAATCTGAGTGTTCACACCAAAGACCCTTCAGGCGCCACAAGATGCATTCACTAGTTGTTTATATATTCGGTGAACTAAGGAATCATTAACTTAAGCTCATAAACATCATTGACCGATCAAGCTCTTTGATGCATTCAACTCAACTCTTAAGTCCACTTTAATGATTGCTCGAGAACTCCAATTGTCAAGGCTGCTCAATTAAGCACTTCAAGGAATTAATCAGCTAAATTAATTGAACTCCAGTTTCACTTAGTTGTAATTACATTTTGTCTATTCGGTTGGTACCTTATAGCTTATAAATAGTTTGCTTGTAACCTGTAGGAAGAACTTTTGATCTTTGAATGAATTTTAATATATTTGTGAGTTTTTCAACTCTCATTGTTCTTTGTGACTCAAATTGACTTATCTAGCTTGTCTAGTGGCGTCAATCTGTTTCTTTGTGAACTTATCACTCCAACGAGTGTGACGTTCAAACTATACCGACTGGTTCCTATCTTCAATAGATAGAGGTTCACGGTCCTATCCTTCTACCATTGCACACCTTAAAGCTCTTTAAGAATTGGGTCTTTATTCCTTGATACCGGTTCATTCTTCCACTTTAAGTTCAACATCCACCTATCCATCAACTTTGTCATCCATTTATTTTCTTTGTTTAAAATATCAATATTTGAAAATATCCCTTTTGTTAAACGAAAACCTTTTTACTTAATTTTACGATCGGGAAACAAGCAACTCGAATTCATCAACGAATATGAGATCGCATCAAAACGGGGCTCGGTAGTTGTCCTACGTCATTGGATTTACGTCGTTTTGTAACACGATAAATTGTATAATAACATATATTGTTTCATTTTTAATAAAAATCATATAATAACATTCAATTTAACCAAAATTATGCATAATACAGTTCATACAAACTTACCTGGCTAAATTGCAGAAATGTTAAAGTATAATGGCATTTTGGTAAATTTTCATTCTCCTCAATTTTCCACTCGATCTTGATATTAATTAATAATTTCATCCAATATATTAATTTAGAAAATAAAAAATGAATTTTATGCAATTTATTCATTTTTTTATATTTATACAAAATTGCCCCTAAAGTTTTACTTTTATTCAATTTAGTCCCTAAGCCTAAAACATGCAAATTAACCATTTTTACCCAAAATTGAGCCTAGAAAAAATACTTATGGCATACAATACAGCCCATTATTGGAACAATTTAACATCAAATCCTTGTACTTTTACTATTGTAACAATTTAGTCCCTAATTAGAAAATTCATCAAAAATCACTTAATAAAATACTTTTAAATAACAACTAATATTTCAAATTCATCATTTAAAATCTAAAATCACAAGGTTCATCAATGGAAACATTCAAAATCTTTAACAGTCTCAAAATAGAAGATACAGGCTAGATGGACTTAGTTGCAACGATCTCAAAAACATAGAAATTATTAAAATTGGAGCCAAAATCACATACCATGCAAGTAAATTGTCCATGGGCGAAAGCTTCATCTCAAAATCCATGGATGTTCAGTTGATGAAGAAGAAAACTAAAAAGATGATAACAAATTAACCTTTTGATTTATTTTAATTTAATATAATTATCAAATTACCATATTAACCTTAGTTAATAATTAAATAAAACATCAAATTCATATCCATTATTGTCCACTAACACCTTCAATGGTCTAATTATCATTTAATTCCCTTTTCCTTTATTCAGCTAACCATTTAATCACTCAAATCAAATAGTGATGAAGTTTTACATCTTTTACGATTTAGTCCTTTTTAATTAATTAACTATCGAAATGTAAAATTTTTTTAACGAAAATTTAGTATCACCTTATTGACACTCTGTAAATATTTATAAAAATATTTATGGCTCGGTTTATAGAAACGAGGTCTCGATACCTCATTTTTTAAAACCATTTGACCTTAGGGTCTTTACCACTCGAACTTAATAAATTGCTTAAGTAACATAAATTATCAAGTCAAAAACCTTTTTAAATATCACATTTGACTCATAAATATTAAATAATAATATTTATGAACTTACTCGTCGAATTTGGTGGCCCTGAAACCACTGTTTCTAACACCACTAAAAACGGGTAGTTACAACTCTCATCCCTTACGAAAATTTCCTCCTCGAAATTTGTCACCTGATACAAGCCATTAATTTGATTCTTTCTGTCATCTTCTTAATGGTAATCCACAGGTAAATCATTTATAAGTCACATCGATTCAAAACTCGTATCAGAATTCATACTAAAACTTGATACTATGTTGGAACTTAACTGAACAACTATGATGTCCTCTTGTCATAACTTTATCATTAGCAGTATAACTATCAAGGAATTCCTAGTAATCGTCTGACAAAACTTAACCAAGAAAATCGTATTATCAAATTCTAACTGATGATTCCAACATGTTTGCATCTGTAACTTTCAACTGATATTTGTTCCCCTTACATAGAGAACGTGGCGTGACAACTTCAACTATCAAGACAACTTTAACCCATAATGACATTTCCCGATTATAATTGATTTGATAGATAAATTTTTGTATCATGTCTTCTATAACATGAATTTTTCATTCAGACTGTCCGTCTATTTACCCATGAATGCACCAAATTTTATTCCCAAATTAAGAAATAAACTCGAATATAAACAACTTACCTAACTTTTCAAATGAATAACCTGTTTCTGAATAACAAATTGAGTTAATCTATCAATCGAATAATAACATTTCAGAATAATTCTTTATTCTTGTTGTCAAGATAATCTAGATATATCGTCTATCTAAGTCCCTCAGAATACCAATCGAAGATCACCACAAACTGCATTAACTCAAACAAAACATAACATCCCATTTTAACTCGTTGACATAAATTGAGATTACCTGAGGAATGAGAACCAATATACAAGTTTGAGCTCGATCTTCCACCGTCACACTTGTCTGTGCCTGCCCCTTCATGAAAGCTAGAGAGGGAATATATAATAAAGCTATTTCAATTATTAACATCGAAGCTTTAAACCATACTGAAGCCACAACCATCAGATAGATTAAAACCATAGTGCTATAATAAGACTGACGTTTCAACTGTATAGATAGAATAATACCTCAACATCAATAGTGCACTCCTAAATAGAAGAGGAAAACTGAATGTAGTTCCAGTAACAAACAATACAGGAACACAACCTCTAAAAACCTAAGATCTATATAACCGTACTTCCATGATCGAACCAAGAATCATAACTATAATAGATGTAATTACTTTTGACCAATGAATATCCTTTGCAGATGAACTATGTTTGATAGATTAAACAATAAGAATTATAAGAAAACTTAGATAATGAAATCCAAGATGTGGAGCTCTACTGAATCTCCGAGAATACAACCAATATTGAATGATAAAGAGATTGATGATACCCTAGAGAAAATCCAGAGGAATAATATCGCTCATAAGCAATGGAAACAATTGTGGTAAAGACAATATTTATTGTATAAATATAATTCTAAGTATCAACTAGTAGAAGTAGAAAATAGCATCATATGAGTCTTATCATCAAGTCGTCTATCAATCATAATGGATTAGAAAACCAAAGAAAGATAGAGCAATACCGATCATGAATCAACCAAACTAACAATAATTTCATCTAACATATTGGTTAGCCAGCCTTTCTATATGATAAGAATCACATTTGAAGATGAACAGCTGTATATATCTCTGAGGATAAAAGAGCATATATAATACCTAGACGAGATTGTCGTAAGCTATTGGACTATAACTGTTTCATTCAAGTATCTTTGCAGTTCAAACATTATTCCGCTGACTACTAAAGTCATCAATAATCCCACATTATCCCATTCATTAAAGAAATCAATCCAGAAGAAGTTCCAGTCAATCCATTCTTTAGATACCATACCTGAATAAGTTGATTACTCGTGAATAACTTCGTCTTTAACATTGACATTGTGTATCCCGAATGATCTTTAAAAATATCTGATATCTCTTCTAGAACTTTGTTTACTTGCTAACCCATTCTCGGCTCTGACCGCATTATTATTCATTCATCTATTAAACTCTTCGATTTCACACTTGTAAGCTTAATCAAGATAAATTTTATGAATTCTGTTTATAAGATTGTTCAGATGAGGGGGTGAAGGTTGTAAAGCCACAAAATTTGACTCTCATATAAATACACATAACCTAAAATTCATCATTAGCATACATTATAAAACATTTATTCTTATCTTTATGAGTTTCTACTCATCCTTAGCAACATTTTTACTCAGATACTTGGGTATTGCATTCAGCATTACTAGGATTAGCTCGGTTGGAAAACATCTCTATCTAAAAATCAAACAAATATCATCAAAGTCAAGAGATATCACACTATCACAAGTTATATAATGGCATGTATTTCTAGACTTCACACATGCTACGTTCAATCTAAGAACCGACTAAATCGTAGCTCTGATACAACTAAATGTAACACCCTTAACCTATATCCGTCGTCAGATATAGGGTTACAGAGCATTACCGGAGATTACATTTCAGAACAATTAAAAATTTAAATAATATATTTCACAACATCAATCATAACAAACTCTATTAATAACATACATATTGTGTAATGCCCCAAAATTTTAATTTTGGGTATTGTGAATGTGTGACACAAAATATCTGTCTCTTGTTGATACTTCTGGAGTCTCTACGGATAAGGAGGTGATGGATTTTTAACCTTGATTGGATCACTTTTTTGAGGTGCAGATTTCTCTGTGTTTTCTATGGGCATTGAACCTTCACGATGATGTTGTTGTGCTTAGTTTTTGGTAGGATTCACAGGAGCAACTTTTGTGCTGAGGAAACTTCAACATTTGGTTGAAAATCCTCTCAATTCTTAGGTGCAACGAGCTCATCTTCAATTTCAACAATCCTGGGTCCTAGCATCTTTCCACTCCTCAAAGTAGCAGCTTCACATGGTTCTTTACTTGTATTCCTCAGATTTATAGTGTTGCTTGGCAAAGCTCATTGAGTTCTACTTATGAGCTTGTTGGCTAACTGTCCAAACTGGTTCTTCAGATTCTTTAGAGTTGCATCGTAGAAGACTTGGTTGAATGAGGTTTCTACAAACCAATTAAAGACTTGGTTGGCTGAGGTGTCTAAATCTATTGAGAAAAACTTGGCAAATGATTTGAACGTGAAGGCATATAGGAATTACTTGGACCAGTCCCTTGATTACTCCAGGAGAAATTTAGATGATTCTGCCATGAAGAAGTATAATAAGTTGAGTTCGATCCTGGCCCACTTCTATCCTGATTCTGGTTGTCCATATAGTAGATGGATTCTAGATGTGATGGCCAGTCTTTGCAGATATGACCATCTTTGTAATAAATAGAGATAATTTCGAACTGACTTGATTGTTGACCTAATATGTTAGCATTAAAACTATTAGCAGAAAAATTCTTAAACATGGAAGCCGTAGAAGATACCTGGTCTGTCAAAGACGTAAGTAGATCAACTTCGTGAACTCTGACTACTCTTTTTCCTGTGGCTACTTGAGTAGTTTGCCACTAATAGTTGTTGCTAGAGATCCTTTCAAGGGTCTCATATGTTTCGTTGTATGATTTCACAAGAAGAGATCCTGTGGCTAAAGGTCCACCACCATTCTTGTATTTGTGTTGAGACCATTGTAAAAAGTCTCCAACTAAATATAATGAAGAATGCCATGACGAGGACATTTTTGCAACAACTCCTTGAATTTCTCCCATGCATCATAGAAAGATTCGTAACAAGTTGCTGAAATGTGGCGATTTCATTTCTAATCTTGGCATTTCTACTTGGTGGAAAATACATCATTAAGAATTATTCAGCCAATTCTTGCCATTTTGATATCGAATGAGGTGGTAAAGAATTCAACCATGCTCGTGCTCTGTCTCTCAGCAAGAATTGGAATACCTTTAATCTCAAAGCATATTTAGTCACTCCAGCTAGCTTGAATGAATCACATACTTCCATGAATAAGTGAAGGTGCAGATGTGGATCTTCGATAGGCTTTCCACTAAATTGGCCCATTGTTTTCAACATTTGGAATATAGCTGACTTTAATTCAAAATGAGGAGCCTCAATTTTGGGCCTCACAATTCTTGGATTAAGTCCATTGGATAAAGGCACAACATATTGACAGATGGGGTGGTCTTTGTCATCAGCAACAATGACCTAATTATAAGTATTGTAAAAAACTCATTGGTTTTGATTTTGTCGTACAAGATACATATTCACTTGAAAATAGAAAAAAGAAATAAAATAAAATAAATTTAAACCAATTTGCAAAAACAATCATCTTAACAAATAATTACATAATACAGTCCTCAACAACTTGCAAGTGTACACGGTTGTATAAGTAATAAGTAGTAAGTATAGAGTTATCATCTCTACAAGGACTGTTGTGTGAATTATTTTCAAAGTTAATTTTAATCAATTTGGAAGAAAATAAGCAAACAAGAATATGTAGATGAGAGTCACACTTTAAGTTAATATGGAAGTAACCAAAATTCAAATACCCACAAAATAAAACAACATACCTTGCAGAAAATTATCACAACAGGAAGATTAAACACAAGATTTAATAAAACCAAACATCAATAGACTAAAATAATTATTTCACTTAACAAGATCTTATTTGCATTCATGGAAAGAATATCACGAAAGGATCGTGGTAATGTGAAAATTCATTAAACCCATTTTAATTTAAGGCATAGGCTTCTCTCGAAGTCCTATTATGTCCCTAAGTTAATTAGCATATGTCTATATCAAAACTAACCTAGAAATAACCCTCTCGGGCATTTACATAGTTTATGCATACAACAATCATCTTTCGATATCGACATGATATGCACCATTTAGGTCTTTTGTCAATTAATCATTACTCTTCTCAGATTAAATAGTTAATTCATTAACCTACAAATATTGGTTGTAAATTTACAAGTATAATCATGAATTAAACTTAAATGAATGAAATAATTATTTGCAAAAAATATTTAGAAAACTGATTAACTCAAATGAAGAGTCATATCCATTTTGAATAAAAAAATTAAGCCATGTCATATTAAATTGAAAACATGAAGATGAGATGCAATCTTGTCTCTTGACATAGAAAACAATAATTAACAATAAAGACAAAGGAAAGAAAGAATAGTTGAGGGGGTTATCCACGACCATTTCGTGATAAAAAGAGGAAACAATTGGCTGCAAGGGGTTACCTATGGCTGCTCCTTGCGGCTTTCCATGGTGGCTCTCCTTCTCGTTTTTATGCTAAACCATCTAAACGCCTTTAAGTCATACTTTCTAGTTGCTCCCATTTTCAGAAAGTGTATGAATTATTTTGTGGTAATCAAGTGTTTAGCAAGCCATATGAAAGGAAATAACACTTAAAGGAGTTTTTTTTTCTTCTGAAAACTTATATGTCAAGTGGATGAATGAAAGCCCCATTTTATAGTTGTTGAAGCCCCAATGTCACTTGCTATTTTTAGCAAGGGAATCCTTGACTCTCTCTTCCTTGATATGAGAATGGTGGGTGGCCATTTGACTACTATTTTTAGCAAAAGTTGTTATCTTCCCTTTCTTAGTGGAGAAGTGGGTGGTTGACTATTATTTTTATAAGTTGTGTGTGCGGTTATGGCTTAAGTTTAGGGAAGGAGTTGTTATTCTTGAATAGGAGAGAGTGGAGGTTGAATTTACTATTTTGGGGAGTGGTCTGGCCAGCCTTTGAGTGGTAGTAGGGAAGTGGGTAGATGGTGACTATTTATGGGGAGATGGTTGCTTGAATCAAAGGAAGAAAATCTCGTTGACTCTTTCAAGATTATGTATCCTGTTTCATGGAAGATGGGTAAATACGTGTTTGAACCAGGGAGGATATTAGCTAAAATCAAGGGATGCTGATGGACGGGGTCATGTGGATGGTAGCTGGACGGTTCTAGGCCTCCATATGGACATCTCTAAGCCTCCATCTTTTCTAAGGTGACTTGAAGCCCAATATTGATGGATCAGAATGCTTCAAGCTACACCTGTCTAAAAAAAAATTCTACTATATTTTTCCTTAGCCCATTTATTCCCAAGAAATAAAAAAAAACTATGTATTAACATAAATTTCACTAAATGAACACATTTCCATAAAAATTACAAAATATCACAAAATTAATAATAAAATTACAGAAAATGTTATTTATTTACTTAGAATTTTCATAAATTATCCATTAAAGAGTTCTGGAAATATATATTTAGAGTTTACAACTTCTCATCTATGGCGAACACTCCGGAGATTCCAACTGGCGCGAAAATAGGCAGACCATCTCGGTTGGTGAATTCCAAGTTAGTGGGCATAATTGGCAGGTATTACCATGTTTTTAAACACACCGTAGCCTTAGCCTTGACAAGTGTCGAGTTGTGATTAAAGAATTCAAACGGTTGGCTTGGAAGTTGAAGCGTCTCACAGACGCTTGATTCTTTATAAGTATTGGGTGTTCAACAATGTTCCCAAAACATTCACTGCATCATTGGAGCCCTAATTTCTTTCTCTTTCAAAGTCAATTTTCTTCTTTTCACTTTGAGTTCACAACTTTATTTAAAGGTAACCTTCATTCTCTTTCTTTTACTATTACTCAAAATGGTCAGAACTACTTCACGTAGAAGAGGTCGTGGTGGTCGTGCCCAAAGTAGCAAACGCGACAACTAGAGAAACATTGCTGAGATTGGACCAGAGGTCCTGATGGTGCTCGTTGTGTGCTCGCTCCCTTATATGAATGCAACACTATTGAGGAAGAGTTGGCTCAAAACTTAGGGGCTAGAGGTATCCTTCATCTGAACTTTGCCTATGACTTTTGTTTAGCCCAAAGGGAGTGTCACCAGAGTGAAAATACTGTGGGTCTTATTCTTCTCCTCTTCCTACTTAAGGTTGGCTTTCACTTGCCTCTTCATGCCTTCTTCTACTCGGTGCTCAACGAATATGGAATTGCACCAAGCCAACTCTCCGCCCTTTTCTAGATCAGAATTTTTTATCATATCAATTTCTACTCTACCTTCCTCGAGTTCATTCTCGAGGGAACCCCATTTCATTTAAAGCAGTTCGTTGGATTCCTTCTGATCTCCTTATTTTTTAATATCGTTGGAAATCATATAAAGACAATTTCTATTTGAGATAGCTATTTGTGCAAGTATTTTACGATTTAGAAGCAACTGTTTCTTGTACATATTGTGTATTAATCTACTATAACTATAGGATACCCCCACTTCGTGAATTAATGCATTTATTCAAGTGATCCATAAATGACGAAAATCCATTTTTTTCCTATCTCTATCCCGATGAGTCAAAACCAAAGCTCTTATACGAAAGCTCTTATTCTTTGTTGAGTAATAGTTCGAGTAAGTCTTGAATGAGCCCCTTGAAAGCTTGATGCAAATAAACTAATTTTTTTTTACGTCTACGAGCTATATATCCCCGTTTAGTTCTGGTCATTAAATAAAAGAAATTTTGATGAATAACTAATTCTTTCTTTTAGTTATTCTTTTCTAGTCTATTAATAACAAAATGAATTCTTCCAATGTATAAAATAAAAATTCCAATGGCTTTTGCTACTCTAACCGTTCCAACCACGATTTTTCCTTTTTTATAGGCATTTCATTTATCCTTGAAATAAGAAATTGTATTGATACTAGGTATCAAAAAAACATATTAACTAAAATAAAGGAGTAAATAAAAATGAATAAATAAATAGTGGGTTCCATCGTTTCTATGGTTACTTCTTAAACGGTGAGGTCCTCTCTATACACCGGAGCTCATTCCTTCATTTAATTGGTAACTTGTATAGTTCACACTCTTCGACTCCACTCATAAATTTTCCAGTAATAGATCTTTCACAACGAGATCTATCTTATACAGGAATGGTATGTAAGGATGAGGGTTAATTGGGCAGCTGACCCTGTTAGTCCGTTCTTTGCAAGAGTCGAAGCATAATCTTTTTGCTTTTTAAATAGAATTTTCCCCGCTTAATGGATAAGCATTTGCTACCAATGGAGAAGTTTTTCTCATCTTAAATTCCAAGATTGGATTTGTGCCAATGGAAACCATAAATTTCATACACAATAGAAGGATATGGTAGATCTATCTTTTTTAGATAGTGAACGGACGAACCTCATTCTATTCATTGGTACGGATCGTTGATACTGAAAAAGTTGTTTCTTTTTTCTCAACCCATGTTCTAAACAAGTTTCACATACACCCTAATACATGTTCCTCAGAGCTGAGGACATCCCCTAAGAGTAGGGAAGTTCGTGACATTTCTAATTGGTTGTCTTGCATTTCTAATAATGTTTTAATAGTTGGGATACTGAATCATATACATAATAGACTGGTTTCGATCAATCCTAACCAGATGAATCTAAATTACTTCTTTTTCTATTTAATAGATTAATAAAATATTAACCCCTTAGGCTTAAGTTAAGAAGGAAAGGAAGAAGAGGGATTAAATCAATCTTAATTAAATTATAGATTGGTGTTAAATCGTTGCTATTGCTATTTGTTATTTAACTTATTTAACCACTACAAGATCCACAATTCCATGAGCTTGGGCTTCTGTTGCTGACATAAAAACATCTCTTTCCATGTCTTCGAATACAGCCCATAAGGGCTTGCCCGTTCTTTGTACATAAACCCTTGTGAGGCTTTTGCAAAGTTTCAGTAGTTCTTCCACCTCCAGGATAAATTCTCCTATTTGTGTCTCATAAAAAGAAATGGTAGGTTAATGGATCATTACCTTGATGATATAACATTATATAAGGTTCTTCTAACTCACATAATGAGGCAAGAAGAATAGCTAAAAATAGCTAAATAATAATAAGAAAAAAAAGATAGAATTGAACATTGGTGGCTTATTTCCTCAAATGTTGCTTACACCACGAGCTGCCTATACTTGGCATTTCCCAAAGGATTTATTAGTTGAAGATTAAAAGATAGCGTTTATCAAATGGGATGGCCCATTTTAGTACACGCTAGGGTTACGAGCCCATCATTCAGAATTAGGTCTCAAAGCTCCATCTCATAAGGTATAAGTTCGTGAGAGTCATGTGCAAGCTCAAATCTGGCTTTGCCTTTCCCACCTTCTGGTCCATACCCCGGGAAGACATCTATCTGCAAAGCTAACTTGTTGATTCAAAAATTACTTAGAAGCAATTTAAGCAATTAAGGGTGGGGTGTATCCTAGATTTAGGGTAGATCGTTCCTGTCCAAAATGTTTTTCGACATTGCCTACAAGGGCTAAGTCCAAATGATCACCAGGCAAATGACCTTCTACTATGGGCAAATTTTTAGAATGTTCCTTCTATTGAGGTGGCCTGGCTTTACAACGAAAATGATGATTTGGCACAAATTCTAGTGGGGAGGATGATGGAGCCTCCCTTCTATTTCTATGAGAACAGTGGACTATGTCCAGGCCATTAGAATATTATTTTTTATGGTACGTCATTCGCTCATTCTT
Source organism: Gossypium hirsutum (assembly GCF_007990345.1). Taxonomy (NCBI): domain Eukaryota; kingdom Viridiplantae; phylum Streptophyta; class Magnoliopsida; order Malvales; family Malvaceae; genus Gossypium; species Gossypium hirsutum. The sequence goes on along the minus strand of NC_053449.1, from coordinate 22,501,913 downwards.
TCGACCAGACTAACTCTCCTGTTGCTTCTATAGGGTCTTCTTTTCCTTTTCATACATCTCGTACCTCCCCGCCTAGTCTAGCAGTCAACATGGATGCTTTAGCATTATTAGTTGCAATACACGAAAATAAAGGAGTTGTTGTCGTGCCATCAAGAAAAATGGCTGATAGAATTCAAAAAAGGCCAAGAGGGGAGGGAAGCACTCAGAATACCAAAGGCAGTGACCACCCACAATTGGCTCATCGCAAACTTCAGAGAGGGCCTACTCCCTTGAAAGCCACCATTCCTCCTGCTCCTACTCTTTCTCCTGGTCCTGTTTCGCCAGTAGAGTCTACCAACTCTACATACTCTCCAGTCCATACTGCAAATCCACTTGTGGCTATATTCACGCTAGAGACAATACACCAAAACCAGCTAGAGGCCCCACTAGGTTCCTTACTCATTAAAACTCCATCTAGCGAAGCGGGTAAACTTTTCCCATGGTGGGATCTCTTAAGGCCGAGGAAATATCCCTTTTCTCTTGACACCATCCAGTAGCAGCAAAATAACAAATTTCCTTAGTGAGTAAAAAAAGCTTTCCTCCCTTCTTCCTCAAATCCTTATCTACCTTCACTCTCGGTGCTGGTGAGGTCCTTTCAAGTTTTAGTAGCTGAATGCGGGCTTATGAGCTAGGCCCTTTAGGAGACTTGCAATCACAACAACAACAAACTAGTGGGCTTAGAGAAACTGTGTATTCTGGTGAACAATTCTTAGCTTAATTACGCCAGACATATGAGTAAGTTGAAAGCCAGATCAAAGATCTCAACTCTTTCGTCTTTTCCTGGAAGGCCAAATATGAAAGTTTAGAAATTTGAGCCAAGCAAATGGAGGAAGAAAACAATCGATTATGGCCTGATAGTCCTCTTGGAAGGAAAATTTCAAACATCAATTCAAATGACATTTATCAAAGTTAGAACATCTACGCCAATCTAATGAGGAAGCTCTAATAAAAATACCAGGAGGACACTAACAAAGAATCTGACAGAGGTCTTGCCCATACTAGGATCTAACCTGGTCCTTCACGCCCAAGTTGCTACGGGTCCTCTCAATTTGAGTCAGATGCACTTCAAATGCTTACAGAAGGTCACTGTTGAGTCCCTGAACTTTAATGTTTATAATCGTAAGGGTGAAGATTGGGAGAAGTTGTAACATCCTATACCTAGTTCGGTTGCTCGACCCGAGCTATAAGGTATTACAACTATAAAACATTAGCATTGTTCACTATCCAGTCATAAATAACCAAATAATTCATTTCATAATTCAAGTACAATCATTTTCATGTTATTAAATCATATTCAGACCTAAATCAAGCTTATTGAGCATTTAAAACAAACTAGGAACAATTCTAGACTAAATTGAAACTTTTACAAGTTTTCAAGTAAAAAGTGAAAATAGGGGTCACACGTCCGTGTGAAAGAGCTTAGCCTGTGTGGTTAAGAACATGGTCGTGTAGCCAAACCGTGTAACAGTCTGTGGCCGTGTAACAAAGGATCACATGGTTGTGTCGCGAGGCCATGTAACTCTCTGAGACCACGTGAGCAAACCTACATCAAAAATCAAATAGGCCACATGGCCATCTCATGCAACCATGTGGGACATACGACCATGTGTTCCCAAAAACACCTTTAAATACAAGTCATTTCACATACCAAAACTTAGACTCTAAGCTATGCATTAACCAACTTTTAAACCTATTCAAAATGTGCCAAAACAAGACAAAACATGCCAATTCACAATCAACCTATATGCCTAACCGATATCCTCATTGACACCACAATTCAAATATAAACAACAATCATTCAAGCCAAAACATAATCCACAAGTTTAATTCATCCAATCACCAATCAAGTCCTAAATACCAAATGGTAGAGTCCATCCATTTATGTCAACCTTAAAATGCAAATATAATCCATTCTAAGTTCACAATTTACCATAACCAAAAATGATCATTTTCAACAAGGCACAAAACATTCCAAGACACCTATTAAAATAAACATTCCAAATCAACCATTCAAAATGCATTTACCATCACACACCACAATCAACTAAAAATAACCGTTTAAGTTACATCAAAATACATACTTCATACCTAAAATAACACACAAAACATAATCAAAATGCTTATAATCATACATTAACAAACCCTATCTACATGCCAGTCATGACAGAGTCAAATAAATAATTAGATAACGATAGAGTTGCCAGATAGTATGATCTCCAACGAAGTTCCAATTGACAGCAAGAATCCGACAATCTACAAAGAAGAAAACCAAATAGAGTAAGCCTACATAAAGCTTAGTAAGTTTGTAAAAAAAACATTATATACCTGGTAATTTAATTTACAAATCATATTTATAACATAAAACTAACTAACCTTTGCCTTGTTTCATCATTCCAACTATATGAAATGATTAAACCTGAATCATTTACATCATCAATACATAACATGTTTAGATTCACATACCAAGATATAATCAACCAATTATAATTCAACATATCATCTCATTTCATTTCCATTTTGATAGTTAACTATTTTTCCCAAAGAACAATAGTAAATCAACTTCGGATACATAGTAGGGTAATGCTCACATGAGCTAACATAAGGACATTAACCAATACACAATGCTACTCACACAAGCTTCAGAGAATCTAAAACACATGCAGGATGTCAAGCCATCGATATGATATCCATCACCGATACATAGTATCTACTAAATATAACACTAGCATAGAGTGCCTGCTAATACAAAACCAGTACAAAGCACTTGCTACTAAGATCATCGGCAACTAGTACCTACTAAAATAAACACCGACACAGAGTGCCTCCTACGCCCTAATGACATGTCATTTGTATCTTAGCTATTCACTAAGTTTACATGAGCTTAACCTGTATACCTTGATCCTTTCATGATATTAACCATATACCAAGATTAATTTGATACCAACTTTCCATAGCATAACATGTTTCAAATCGAACAAATACAAAGCCATACTTTTCATTCAAGCCTTTGATCACATTTACAACTTACCTTTATCAACCATGTTTATTAAATATACATATACACAAAAAATTATATATCACTATGATTTCAACATTAATAAAAATAAGAACATTTAATACGAACTTACTAAAAAGCAGTAGTTACTAACACTTGACGATGACTACTCAACGACTTTTTCTTTCCTACGATTATCAACTGACTAATCTATTTCTTGATCTAATATAATAATTTAGTTCAATTAGCCAATTCAAATACCTTAAAAAACTTAAATTCAAATATATAACCATTTATAAAAAATTATACTTTTACCCTAAAATTTTACTTTTTATTCAATTTAGTCCTTAAACTCGAAACTATTATATCTTTCAAAATCAAGCTTTAATTTTCAATCCCCTTACAACTTCATCATTGTACAACCCTTTAAAACATAATTTTTCATATTTTTCATAAAAAATTTACATTATTACAATTTGGTCCTTATACAAAAAACTAGCAAAGTTTACTTAATAATTTAGCCCCCATTCACAACTAAGCTCAGAAACATACCATTAAACATCAAAAGATTAAATTTTCATCAATGATAATATTTTAAAAATTTAACAGTTTTGAAAATTTAGATACGGTTTAGCTAGACCTAATTGCAACAATCTCAAAAACATAAAATTTACGAAAAATTGATAACAAAATCACTTACATGCATCCATTTTTGTTTGGAGTTTTTCACTTAATGGAGTTTTTCACTTAATGGAGTTTTTCACAAAATCACTTAATGGAGTTTTTCACTTCAACTTCGGTTCTAATACGTAATGAAGATGATGCCTTTTTGGTTTTATTATTTTTAACTTATTTTATTATTAAATAAATATTATATTAATTTTTTTCACCTAATTACACATACAACTATCCAATTTTCACTAAAAAAGTCTAATTAGCTTTTAAATCCTCCAACGAACTTAAATTATGCATTTTAGCTAATAATAATCAATAGCAACTAACTTTTATGTCTTTTACGATTTAGTCCTTTTTTCTTGATTAACCATCTAATCATTAACAATTTTGGACAAAACTTCAATTCACCTATACAACAGCTCCATAAAATATTTAATAAAAAAATTAACGGGCTCAGCTTATATTCTTTCCTTCTAATTGGACTCACTTTCTTCAATACTAATAGTGTGCCAGAGTATTCGTCATTTTTAAACTCTTTAACTTACCTAAGGGACTAAGTCAAGTCCGGCGTATCATGCATACAAGGTTGACTCTATCTCAACTTCCAAATGATCATCTAAACTGTAGGCTCTAATACCAATTAAATTGTAACACCCTATGCCCAACTTGATTTACCAGACCCTAATATAGGATGCCACAATACTCAAATACTAAAAAAAAAGTTTAAAATTGGTGAAAACCATACTAAACATACTTCTTATACATTTTATTATTTTAGTTTTGTCTAAACCAAAAGATTTTGAAGGAAACATTTATTACTTACAACAGATTCTCAAAAGCATTATAAGGCATTACAACTTAAATATTTGTTAAACCAGACTTAATCTTGGCGTAGAATACTATTCATCATATACCTAAGAATGCACATTTGTACTCATAATATCGCTCTACGAATAGTCACCTTGGCCATTCTTGGCTTGGTCCCTTCTAGCATACTAGTTCAATCCCAAAAACCTGTATGACAAATAAACGCTCGTAAGTTCATTCGAAACTTAGTGAGTCACAACCAATATTACCTTTAAATGTTGTTGAATCCCTCGACTTTAAGATTCTAGACTTCCATTCAAGCTTTGGCGGATACTTTTCTGATTCCTAGCGGATAACTATACGCCAATCTCTACACTTGACCACCTTATACACATTCTATCCAATGGCTAGATCACAATCTTCACAACATATTGCGGATTCTATTTCACAATCTTTTTGAAGTTAGAAGTTGAATACATTCCACAGAATGATATGCATACATATACTACTCTTGGCGGATTCTTATACTGGCTCTGGAATTGTCAAAATGTCAGTCACAACAAACCTATTCCAATGAATGCAATATTTTAGATCATCCAATAGAATCCTAGATGACTTCAATAAATAACATGAGAATTCCCAGGTTTGGTGGACACTTACACCACCCATAATTTCAGATACGCCAAGCACTCTATCCTGGCGGGTTCATCAATCGGGTATATTGCGGAGAATTCTTTCAGAAAATACCTCAAAGGCATACCCAGATATCGCCACTTAGGCATTACAGAACCCACCTTAAAGCTTTCCTGATAACTCCGCCCCTAAGGCTCTATTTGGTTTGCCATCAAGGCACCACATAATTGTTGTGTTTGACGATATGGATTTGCCTAAACTTAGCATCGATTGAGGTTTGTCCATCTTCACCCCCGGGACACACAGAAATCCTAGTAGAAAAAATGTGGTTCCTCCTCCATTTCCAGAATGTGTCATGGCCATGATATTTTCATATATCTGCCATACTAGCCTTTTCTCGTGTTTACTATTCTGACAAACCTTGTGTTTACAGTCTCAATGAACTAAATTTTTACCATATTAGCCTTCGTGTTTACTATCCCAATGTACGTCTACAAAGCACCATTGCATGGTTCATTATCATCTCACATATTTTTCCCGACACTCTAGCCAAACCCTCTTACTCTAACCTTACTTTGTCATGCATCATTCTTTTAAACATAATGAACACATTAACATAGATTTCACTCATACCCATTACAAAATCACACTTCCCAACATCTAATTTCCCATGCATGCTTTCCACTCATCGTCATATTCATGCAACACATCGTACACTTCATTTACCTACATGCAAATGCTTCACAAAAAACACCCACATACATATAAACAATAACTCCTCAAGAAAACATGCACAACTACAAAGACATCAACCATACAAAGATTCATCAAGAAAGAACATGCAGGAGTCGAGTTTAGAGGCTCACTAGAGACCCATCTTTACCTTGGCCTGGAGTTCCTGTTTCAATCATTCTTATCGATCCAACAACAGCAACTACTTAAAAAAATCATGAAATTTCCATTAGAATCCCTATTTATAGATAGTTTACTAACATTTCAACTATATGCGACCTCTATACAGGGGCTTCTACTCACACCCTACTATTCTTACGTCTTTTAACATCCCTACTCTTCAACAATCGTAACATGTAGAGCTATAAGACTTACTAGAAGGTTTAATCATCCATGGATTAAACAAAATCTTAGAGTTTAACGTAGAGGAAGAGAACATTTAGGTTAAAGAGAGAAGAACTAGAACGTAGAGTAAAAAGAAAAAACCATCTGAATGCCTCCCTTTTCACTATATATATACTTTCAATCCCCTTTAGTGGAATTTGACAAGTGGCAATACTTACTGAAATTGTCCCCTAATTTTTTCACAAAGATTCAGGGGAAAAATAAAAGATAATGAAGATCGACGTTACTGATTGACCAGTCATGGGGAGGGTCAAATCAACCCTGTTGACTCCTAAAAAAATCCCATTACAAGAACCCACTTTAATAGTGATCATGCAAACTGAGTGTACTACACCTTAACAGTGACTAGTGTATGGCATGATCTTAAAGACAATTAAGTCTCCTACAAATTTCTCATACACTTGGTAGGCTCTACGTGCTCAGCCAAAACTTTGGGGCGTACTCTTTCTTGGGCGTATTCTTGCTTCACCTGAAGATTCCCTGTAATTAAATCCTTACATATCTCAAATGGGTGAATACTTTAACACTAGTATGTGCCAATATATAAATCGCTAGCAAGCCAGTAGAGTGGTGAATTATGCTACCATAATACGCCAAAACAACTAACATCCACACCTCACTCACCTTTTTGGATCTGTCATTTTTGGGGAGTGGCATTTCTTTTCTTCCGAATCGTAACACTTTCTTCTATGGAAAAACTTTTAGTAATACACAGTTACTTTCCTGAAACTTTGTATTTTATTTTAAATTCGCATATGATTTCAGGCGGTCTAAAGTAGATTCTAAATGATCTCAAATAAAACAAAAATTTTCTTCTGTTTCATATAACAAATCAATTCCTACTAGTTTCTTATCATTCAATTCTAATTAGTACAAAGAAATTTTGTATTTATATCTGCATAAAGTCTCGTAGTTCCACTCTAATACTTCATTGTTAACAATTATTATGAGTAGTATTAAGTCTGACAAAACTAACCATTTCCCTGTAAACTCTGAAATTTCTCGGCGTAAATCAACAGTTTCAGAAACACAAATTCCTATAATTATTCTCATTGAACACCAATGTTTGATCATTTTCACAAGTTTTTGTTTAGCTAATCGTCCCAGATCATATTTTTGCAATTGTTGAATTCCCTATAAAATACCAGTTCAGTTCTTAGCTCATCTAAAATTGGACCATCACATTCTCAATTCAGGTGACTATTCCTAATTTTTAGAAATTTCTATCTTAGGAGATCAATCGTCACATTAGCTTTTACCCAGATGATAATCGATGATCAAATAACAATCTTTTAATAACTCTAGACATCTATGCTATCTTAGATTCAATTCTGAAACTTCTGTTAACATAATTTTCACCTATCCAAAACTGTTGGCATTTATTCAATTAAAGAAAATTGACATTTATCTGTAACAACTTCATCAATGGTAGAGCTTTCATCAAAATCTTTGAACAAATCATTTGTAATATATAGTGAATCCTAGAAAACTATGCACCTCTGCAATAATTCATGGTGATTCCTTAGTTCGCAATTATTAGGAGTTGATTTAAAGTAACTTGATATGACCATGCCCCGGGCACACTTTCGGACCAGCTCTCTAAGCCTTGTTTGCAAATGCATGCGAGCTAAATTAGCTCATTTCCATTTCATTGAGCTCCAATTAGCTCATTTCCAGCTCCATGAACTCATTGCAGCTCATTTGAGCTCAATTTCAAAATTTGAGACTATGCGTTCTTAGTTGCTGGGATTAATTTAATTTGTCTTTAAATAAATTAGTTTAGTTAGTTACAGCATGCATATGAATTAAATTAGGCTGATAATTCTAAATTAATATGTTTTATGTTATTACATAATTTTAATGTGTCTTGTTCCTAATTATTTCGACTTAAATTCAGACATCAATTTAATTTGTCTTGTTCAGCTGAATTTAATACTTAGTTAATTAATTTGTCTAGTTATATTACATCTTTAATGTGTCAAGGTGCAGCCGAATCTATGGTGATTAATTTGTTGCTGTTTGTTGCTTGATTTTAATGTGTTCTCATTTAATTAATTAGCTACATGTATTTAATTTCAGGTACATGCAATGGACGGTACATGCATGTTTGGCAAATTAAATTGGCTGCTGATTGAAGCTTCCTAGGTGTCCATTCGACCAAAGAAGCTATTGTTTCCTACTCCCAAGTTGACCATTCAACCGACTTTTAATTCTTTTCACATTGCTGGATTCATCTTGGCTATTCAGTTCCATGTGTTCACATTCCATGACTCTTCAAAGCTGAGTTTTCACACCTTGATGGCTGCCCATTACCTCTTTTAATTGCTGATCACTTTTCAGCAAAAGTTACCAATTAATTGAGCTTGTTCAAGTCCATTAACCGAACCTAGCTGCTGCCATGCACTTCTCCAAGTTTCCAAATCCATTGATCGTTCTAGAAGTTGTCCATTCAAGCTCACATTCAGCTGAATCTTGTTATCTTAATTAAATAGGTTCATTTGCTTAGTTTTTAAGAATTCAAGTGGCTATTCGGCTAGCTTAGTTTTCATCTATAAATAGTTGTTGAAATTATATTGTAAAGGACTTTTTGAAACTTTATCGAATTGCTGTCAAAATTTAGAGAGGATTCTTCTCTTAAATTTCGTCCAAAAACTTCGTTGACTTATCTAAGTAGTTAGTGGCGTCAACCGTTTTTGTTCAATCGAACTTATCACGTTTACGTGTGGCGTTCAACCTAAATTATTCCAAGGTTCCTATCTGATCTAAATAGTGGGTAGAGGTTTCCATTTTAGTTTTCGAAATCAACTTTAGAACCTATAAGTCTCGGGTCAACCCTTACAAAGAGTTGGTTCATTCTTGTTCTCAAGTTACCATTTTAAATTCAAACACCAAGTTTTCTATTCTTTCATAGCCAAACCGTATACATTTAATTAACCTTCTTTCATAAACCTATCCATTGACACCCATAAGCCCTATTTAGCCTAAATCCGACTTCAATTCAAACTCAAACGATTCTTCCCTGTTTTAACGATCGGGCAACAATACGACTCGGATTCATCAACGAGGTCGGGTCACATCATAACTTGAATATTTTTAGTGGTTATCAAAAGATCTAGAAAAGCTTCTCAAAATCAAAATTCATAATTACTGATCTTCACAAATACTTTTTTCTCTAGTAAAATTTGTAACACTGTTTTTCGATGCTGATCATGTTCAATTTCATTCCTCGCATAGATTGAATATCATCGATAACATAGCAACAATTCTGTTCAAATATAGCTAGCAAGTTTTGCCTATTAGATCTATAAAATGACTAAGCAATCGATAATCTAAATGGTGTTATTAGAATCTCACATTGCTTATATTAATTCTGGACGGTAATCTTCAGCAAGTCTATTTCATAACTCTGAGCTGACAATCACCTAGTTGAAAATCAATAATAAAAAATACAGTAGTCCTCTTTTACTAAACAATTAAGTTATCTCTATAAAATAAAAAATATTGGTTCTTCATGGTGTCTCTAATCTGTTATCTGTAATCATTATACAATTCTCATAATCTCAACTTTCTCTGTCATAAACACAATAATTTTTTCCCATATTACACACTCGGCCGTATGAAATCTTTGTCAACCAACTCTTGCAACTGTGCCTTTACCTCTTTTAATTCAGTCGAAGCCATTTATACGGAGCAATTGATATCGGAGTAGTTATGGGCATTATCTCAATAGCAAGCTCAACTTCTCGTTCTGGTGTGTAACGACCCAAAAATTAGTGATGTTTAATTTTGGGACCTTGTTTTTGTAAACCAGACTCGTAAATATTTTTATTAAATATTTACGGAGTTATATTTTAAATGAATTTAATTTCAATTAGATAATTTTGTTGATTTAGTGCTCAATTTAAGTATAGGGACTAAATCGCGTAAGTGGTAAAAGTGTGATTGTTATTAAATTAAAAGCTAAATTTTAATTAAGGGATTTATCTAATAAACAAATCATTATATAAGTGGTTACTATAGTGGCCAGTTATGACTTACATATGTGTTTTATATATTATAAAATTTTAGTTAAAATTTTATGTTAATATAATAAATAAAATAAAAACAAAAGGTAAGAAAAATCTTAGTGGATGAGAAGAGAAAGTTTCTTTCTCAATTAGCATGCAAAATTCGAAATAATAGGGAGAAAAAGAAGACAAAACTACCATGGGAGTTTAAGCTTTCAGGCTTTATTTGGTTAGTGAAGTTAGCCCTTTTCTTATAATTTTGATGTTTTTGGAACTCCATGTTCATAATCTAGCTTACCCATGTTGAAATTTTTTGAATTTTTGAAGTTTATGGTGGTTTCCATTGTAGAGAAATTTAAGTTCTTGGTGTGATTTTGATAGCTTTTAAGGTTGGATGTTAAATTAGGATTATATTGTAAATTCGATTGAATATTTTATACAAAAAGGACTAAGTTGTGCAGAATTAAAATTTAGGGGTTTAATTGAGAAGTAGGAAGTCCTATAAGGACTCTAGGAAAATTTGGCCTAATGTTGGAGGGTTAATTGTGGAATTATATTAGTCTCTATTTTGGGATCTAAATTGAATTTTACGCAAAAGTAGTATAAATTTTGTAATTGAATGTGAATTGAGTTGTGTATTGTTAATTTATTTTATTTGTTTCAGTCCATAGCTAACGTCATTCCAAAATCCTCAAAACAGAAAGGAAAATACAAGGTTATTGACGAATAGCTCGGAATTTACAGTTTGTGTTTCTATAATCCAAACTATTTAAACTGTTGCTTTTATATATTGCATTAATTGGTAAGTACATATAAGGTGAGTTAGTCTTTTCAAATTAAATGATTGAATGTTTATTTGTGACAAGGTATTAAATTGCATAGTTGCAAAAAAATATATTGTATATTGTATGTGATATTGGATTTGATATGTGACAGCCCTAAATTGACCCTAGTCGGGAAGTGGTTTCGGGACCACAAAACCGAGTTAAGAAAATAATTAAAAGTTATATTATGTGTTTATGAAGTGAGTAAATGCATGTGTGAAAGTTTCATGCATTAATTTGATCATCTTTATGTGAATCTTTTTTTATATGGACTTATATGAAACTTTGTTGGAAAGTGAGAGGCTAATTTACAATGGTCTAATAGTACATGCATTGAAAGGAAGGGTTTTGCATGTCAATTTACCCATGATAAACATGGTGGCCGGCCAAGGAAGGAATATGCTCCACTAATTCAAAAATTAAAATAATTTTGTATTAACAAAGGATTTAATAATTGATATTAAAGGAATTATAGTATGGAAGGAAATAATATAATGAGAAGTGGGAGGAGAAACCAAAGTGACTCATCCTTACTCCTCCATTGCCGAAACTAGAAGAAAGAAAGAAGAAAAACTCTTGTTGAATTTCGGCTAAGGTGTTTTGATACAAAAAGGTATGTTTTATGCCACTCTTGAAAATGTATGCATAATTTGGAGGTTTGGTTTAAAAGCTACTTGAATCTTGGATTGAAGTTAGGTTATTATGAGGGTTGAATTTCGGCCTAGGAGCTTAAAATTTTTAGTAGAAGTTTTGATGACATTAGATGGATAGTTAGGTTGGATGTGTTAAATTGTTAAGTGTTCTAGCTTGAAAGTTAAGGTTAATATGGCTTATGGGGTTGCCGAATCTAGTTTAGAGAGAAAGAAAAATATATGTATTCGGATGTGCTTCAAGGAATGACATTAGGGTAGCTAGAGTCTAAGAACTTTCGGTCAAGGACTATTGTGTGAGCAAATTCGGTATAGAGGATTAATTGTTAAGTGCATTGTGTTCAATGTTTAAAGAATGGGTAGTAGCTAATTAAAGTTAAGAAGGCTGGAATTTCTTTTAAGGGAGGTGTGACCTTAACATGAACAAAATAGAATCAGCCTTAAGCTTGACTAAATGGTTCGGTTATTATTAGTTTAGAAGAAACCTATATGAAATGGTTGATATATGGTGAATTGGTAGTACTCTACTTGGGACAGCAGTAGTAAGGTGATTTTCGAAAATCGCCATAATTTGTAGGAGTTGAATTAGAAGCTGAGTGAATTATGTCATTAAAGCTTCAAGGGTCTATTTTCTTACAAAAGAAACTATAGAAACAAAGGAGTTACCGATCTAGAGATATTTGAAGTATTATGGGCTGAGTCAAAATGACTGCCGGATTCCCTGTTCTGTTTTTAGAAAATCATTATAAATTGTACAAAAATGATTATAAGATAAAATTTATATGCTTAGACTCCTTAATGAGTCTAGTTTCAAATGAGATTAAATACAACACACTTGGAATTCTGTAAAGTGAGAAATTGGATTCGTAGTGAAGAGTGGTCAGAATAGTCAAACAGTGAAATAGGGGAAACTTTAAGAAAAATCTGGTATTGATTGGCCAAGCCTAAAATTCTGAAAATTTTATGGATGGAAGATATACGAGTCTATATTCAGGGAAAATTAACGGCAAGTGATTTGGAGTTTAGTAGCTCCAGTTATAAGTAATTTAGTAACTACTGCTCAGGAAAACAGCTCGTAGTGAATATGAGATTTTGTTGTAAACATTAATGAAAGTTTGCCGATGAATTATTTATTGATTAATATAAAGCTTGCTATAATCTATGTGTGTGAAAGTCGGATCAATATATATAATATTATTCGGAAAGTAATATTTGAATAGTCGATTAATGACTATTTTAATTTTTGTTGAACTTAAGCTCAAGAGCAAAGGGGAACTAGATCCGATAAAGGGAAGGAAAAAGTAATTGAATAGCCGTTGAAGTCGTTCGACGACATTTGAGGTAAGTCTTCGAGTAATGACCCTACTTGAATTATATTGAAATGATTAGTCATATTATGACGGATAGTCGAATGTGCATAGAGACTATGTTATAAAGCCAATTGAAATTATGCTCTTTGTGTGTGGCTATTGAGCCGAAATTTGAAAGATTTAATAAATGTTTTGTGTTTGAGCCTTAGTAACGAAGAAATGATATGGATGTGTTATGATTATTGATATATGTGTGCATGAGCATTGGAATATATCCGGGCTAAGACCCGAAGGCAATTATGCGAGTTGATATATCCGGGCTATGACCCGAAGGCAATTATGCGAGTTGATATATCCGGGCTATGACCCGAAGGCAATTATGCGAGTTGATATATCCGGGCTAGGACCCGAAGGCAATTATGCGAGTTGATATATCCGGGCTAGGACCCGAAGGCAATTATGCGAGTTGATATATCCGGGCTAGGACCCGAAGGCAATTATGCGAGTTGATATATCCGGGCTAAGACCCGAAGGCAATTATGCGAGTTGATATATCCGGGCTATGACCCGAAGGCAATTATGCGAGTTGATATATCCGGGCTAGGACCCGAAGGCAATTATGCGAGTTGATATATCCGGGCTAGGACCCGAAGGCAATTATGCGAGTTGATATATCCGGGCTAAGACCCGAAGGCAATTATGCGAGTTGATATGTTCGGGCTAAGACCCGAAGGCAAATGTGTTTGCGGTTGCATTCGGTTAAATACCGAAGAAACTTGGGTTGAATGTGAGCATTTTGTGCTGTAACTAATTTAATAATTATGCTTGACCAACCCGAATGATAAGGTATGTTTGCATGTGCATTGGAAAGTCGGTTTGTTTTAAATGGTATTCGTGCGATCGGCTAACGAATTCTCGGCTTTTATAAAGGTTGATACCTTGTGTACCTATGTGGGTGAAGTGTGAAGTAAGTATGGGTATGAGAATGTGTGTTAATAAAGTGATTTAGTTAACTATGTGAATGTAATACTGTAGTCAAAGCCGATTTCATTACTTGAGACTTACTAAGCTTTAAATGCTTACCCGGTTGCTTTGGCTCTCTGTTTTATAGATTTTGCTCGTTAGCTATCGGATTCGGGATCAGCGAAGTCGAAGTCATCTACACTATCAAGCTCTTTGGTACTCTTTTAGTTGAACTCTGGATATGGCATGTATAGGACTACCCCCTATTGTTTAAGTTCTTTTGTGATGTATGTGTGTAAAGCCATGCGAAAATGGCTTGTAAAAGTGGAGTATGGCATTAGACCATTTGTGTGTATGTATGTATATATATGGTTTCTTGATGTGACTATGGTTTGAAATGGAAGTGTTGGGCTAATGATCAGCCATTGGAATGGCTAAATATGATCACATGTGGACCTATGTAGGGCAAAATCCTAGTTGGTCCATGGTGACCACAAAATAGGTAAAGTTTATCTTGAAAACAGATTTTGACAGCAACAGTGGTGTAGAATTGAAAAATCACATAAATTCGTAGGAGTGGAATTAAATAGTGAATAAATTATGTAATCGAAGCTCGATGAGTCTGTTTCATGAGGAAGTAACGAAAAGATCATATGGGCAGTATATTAAGAGATAATCAGATTTTGTGAGACAGAGCCAGAACGGGTTCTGGATTCCCTGCTCCGCCTTTGGAAATTCACTATAAATTGACCAGAGATAATTAGGGGTCATACCATATATGTATGGATTCCTCTCTGAGTCTAGTTTCCATAGAAACAAACGGCATCAGTATTGAAGCTCTGTGCAGAGAGATATCCCAGTCGTAATGGGAAAAGGTCAGTGTAGTCGACCCCTGTAACATGGGAGACTTTGACTAATAAACTGTACTAGTTGGCCCAACCAAAATTCTAGAAAAAAATCCATAGGTGGGGACATGAGTCTAGCTTCAGGAAAAAATCACAAAACTGATTTTTGAGTTGTGAAACTCAAGATATGATTTTTGAAGCGACTAGTACTCAGACTGGGCAGTGTCTGGAAAAAAAATTTTTTTTTTAAGTTTGTTAACATCTCGTGTCCGACTCCGGTGTCGGTCTCGGGTTCGGGGTGTTACAATTTAGTGGTATCAGAGCTACGGTTTAGTCGATTCTAGGACTACCGTAATGTGTTGGGGTCTAGCTATACATGCCATTTTATGTGATTAATTGATAGTGTGGTGATTTCTGACATTTGCAAATGTGTTTATTTATAGTAATGGATCCCGATCCCAACCGAGCGGTAGCTGATGATCTTGAGAGTGTAGCGCCTGCTCCCGCACAAGGGACAGCGCCGGTGGACTCTCAACCTAATGCGAGTAACCCGAACGATGAAGCTAGACAAGCTTTCTATAGCGTGATGAATGATTGGTTCAACCAATACATTCGAACTAATACGGCTGTTCCACAACCCCCATTCCCGACAAACACCACCCCCGCACCTACAATACCTCCGGTAACTGACCAAATAAGGTCAAATAAGCCCCCAGTTGACCGAATCCGAAAACATGGGGCTACTGAATTTAAAGCTACGGATAGCGACGATGCCGAGCAAGCTGAATTCTGGTTGGACAACACTATCCGGGTACTAGATGAGCTATCTTGTACACCCGATGAATGCCTAAAGTGTGCTATCTCCTTGCTACGTGATTCTGCCTACTATTGGTGGAGTACTCTGACTTCTGTTGTGCCCCGGGAGCAAGTAACTTGGGAGTTTTTCCAAACTGAGTTTCGGAAAAAGTATATCAGTCAGAGATTTGTTGATCAAAAACGGAAGGAATTTCTCGAGCTTAAGCAAGGTTCTATGTCAGTTACTGATTACGAGCGAAAATTTGTTAGACTTAGTAGATACGCTCGGGAATGTGTTTCGTCCGAGGCTGTTATGTGTAAACGCTTCGAAGATGGGCTGAATGAAGATATAAAAATGTTCGTTGGCATTCTTGAGATACGAGAGTTCGTAGTACTTGTCGAGCGAGCTTGTAAAGCCGAAGAGCTTAGAAAGGAAAAACAAAAAGTTGATGTGGGAACCGGGGAGTTTCGTAAAAGATTCTCGGGAAAGTCTCATCAACAGGCATCGAAGAAATTTCGAGATGATGTGGGCCGGTCTAAAAGCACTTCGGGCCTTTTTAGACGAGATCGTGATCGACCCCCTGTGGGTACACGAGGCACTTCAGTCGCCAGTGTTGGGAATGAACGTCGAGGCCGAACGGAATGTCGACATTGCGGTAAATGGCATTTGGGGAGTTGTAGATTCCATGACCGCTCCTGTTACAAGTGTGGATCAGTGGACCACTTCATTAAAGATTGCCCGAGGCTGTCTGAACAGAATGTAAATCAGAGTGGGAGACCGGGTGCTACCACTGCTCGAGGTAGATCATCTAGAAATATGGGCAATGCTAGTGGTGGTCAGAGAGGATCTAGAGATGCTACGACCGGATCCGAGGCTCGTGCACCTGCTAGAGCATATGCTATACGTGCCCGCGAGGATGCTTCATCGCCTGATGTTATTACCGGTACTTTTACTCTCTTTGATACTAACGTAATTGCTTTGATTGACCCCGGTTCTACTCATTCTTACATATGTGAAACCTTAGCATCCAGTAAGACTTTACCTATTGAGTCTACTGAGTTTGTAATTCGGGTGTCAAATCCCTTGGGTCGTTACGTGCTTGTCGACAAAGTGTGTAAGAAATGTCCCCTAGCAATTCGAGGTTCCTGTTTTCCAGCGGACTTGATGCTTTTGCCGTTTGATGAATTTGATGTTATCCTTGGGTTGGATTGGTTGACCGTGCATGATGCGGTTGTGAATTGCAAGAGCAAGACTATTGATTTGAGGTGCGCAAATAACGAAGTAGTCCGAATTAAGTCCGCGGACTTGGAGGGGATACCAGCTGTAATATCAGCAATGTTGGCACAGAAATATGTGAGAAAAGGGTGCGAAGCATACCTTGCATATGTGCTTGATGACAAAGAATTAGAAAAGAAACCCGAATCTGTGCCGGTGGTTTGTGAATACCCGGATGTTTTTCCTGAAGAATTGCCGGGTTTACCACCTGTTCGGGAGATAGAGTTTGGTATTGAGCTTATACCTGGGACTACGCCGATTTCGATAGCTCCGTATCGTATGGCACCAACTGAGTTAAAAGAGTTGAAAGCTCAGCTGCAAGAATTGACAGATAGAGGTTTCGCTCGGCCAAGTTTCTCACCTTGGGGTGCACCCGTATTGTTCGTGAAAAAGAAGGACGGAACCATGAGGTTGTGCATTGACTATCGTCAACTGAATAAAGTGACGATAAAGAATAAATACCCACTACCACGTATCGATGATTTGTTTGATCAACTAAAGGGGGCCTCAGTGTTCTCAAAAATAGATTTGAGATCGGGTTATTATCAGTTGCGGATTCGAGATTCAGACGTACCCAAAACTGCTTTCAGAACGAGGTACGGTCACTACGAATTCTTAGTGATGCCGTTTGGGCTCACTAATGCCCCGGCAGTATTTATGGATTTGATGAATCGGATCTTCAGACCATATTTGGATCGGTTCGTAGTTGTGTTCATTGATGACATCTTGGTCTATTCAAGAGATGAGACCGAACATGCTGAGCACCTGAGACTAGTGTTGCAAATTTTACGGGATAGGCAGTTATATGCTAAGTTCAGTAAGTGTGAGTTCTGGTTAAGAGAGGTTAGCTTCTTGGGTCATGTGGTATCCGCGTCGGGTATTCGAGTTGACCCGAACAAAATTTCAGCCATACTTGACTGGAAACCTCCGAGAAATGTTACTGAAGTTCGGAGCTTTTTGGGGCTCGCCGGTTATTACCGACGATTTGTGAAAGGTTTCTCGATGATAGCCACACCAATGACGAAGCTACTTCAAAAGGATGTTAAGTTCGAGTGGACGGAGAAATGTCAGAAAAGTTTCGACCAACTGAAAACTCATTTGACTGAAGCTCCAATTTTGGTGCAACCCGAATCGGGTAAAGAGTTTGTCATCTATAGTGACGCATCCCTACTTGGGTTGGGTTGCGTATTGATGCAAGAAGGTCGAGTCGTGGCCTATGCGTCGAGACAATTGAAGCCACACGAGAGGAATTATCCGACCCATGACCTCGAACTAGCTGCCATCGTATTTGCTTTAAAAATATGGCGACATTATCTGTTTGGTGAGAAGTGCCATGTATTTTCGGACCACAAAAGTCTCAAATATTTGATGACTCAACGAGACTTGAATCTGCGACAAAGACGTTGGCTTGAGTTGTTGAAAGATTACGAGCTTGTCATTGATTACCACCCGGGAAAGGCTAACGTGGTTGCGGACGCCTTAAGCCGGAAGTCATTGTTTGCTTTGCGAGCGATGAACGTGCATTTGTCTGTTCTACCAGACAATGTGTTAGTAGCTGAATTAAAAGCTAAACCATTATTGACTCACCAAATTCGTGAAGCTCAGAAAGTCGATGATGAATTGGTTGCAAAACGGGCTGAGTGTTTTCCGAACGAGGGATCAGAGTTTCAAATTGACGACGATAATTGTTTGAGGTTCAGAAATCGGTTGTGTGTTCCAAGGAATTCGGAACTCATTTCGATGATTCTGAACGAAGCCCATTGTAGCCGAATGTCAATTCACCCGGGGAGTACGAAAATGTACAACGATTTGAAACGTCAATTTTGGTGGCATGGTATGAAACGGGACATCTCCGACTTTGTTTCGAGATGTTTAATATGTCAACAAGTGAAAGCGGAACATCAAGTGCCTTCAGGATTACTCCAGCCGATCATGATACCCGAGTGGAAATGGGATCGAGTCACAATGGACTTTGTGTCCGGACTGCCCTTGTCAGCAAGTAAGAAGGATGCGATATGGGTTGTTGTCGATAGACTAACTAAGTCGGCTCACTTTATCCCCGTGCGTACGGATTTTTCATTAGATAAACTAGCTGAATTGTATGTTTCTCAGATTGTGAGATTACACGGGGTACCGATTTCTATTGTGTCGGATAGAGATCCGAGATTCACCTCGCGATTTTGGAAGAAATTGCAAGAAGCTTTGGGTACCAAGCTGCATTTTAGCACCGCTTTTCATCCACAAACAGATGGTCAATCCGAGCGGATAATTCAGATACTTGAGGATATGTTGAGATGTTGCATCCTCGAGTTCAGTAGTTCATGGGAACGGTATTTACCTTTGATTGAATTCGCTTACAACAATAGTTTTCAATCAAGTATTAAGATGGCACCTTACGAGGCTTTGTACGGTCGTAAATGCCGTACACCATTGTTTTGGACCGAGCTCGGTGAAAGCAAAATTTTCGGAGTTGATTTGATTAGAGATGCGGAACAGAAAGTAAAGGTAATCCGTGAAAGTCTGAAGATAGCCACGGATCGTCAGAAGTCGTACGCAGATTTGAAACGAAAAGACATCGAGTATCAGGTGGGAGACAAAGTGTTCCTTAAGGTTTCACCTTGGAAAAAGATACTCAGGTTTGGCCGTAAGGGCAAGTTGAGCCCAAGATTCATTGGGCCGTATGAAATATCCGAAAGAATTGGTCCAGTGGCATATAGATTGATTTTACCCCCTGAACTTGAAAGGATTCACAATGTTTTTCATGTTTCGATGCTTCGACGTTATAGATCCGATCCGTCACATGTGATTAATCCCTCGGAAGTTGAAATTCGATCTGACTTGAGTTATGAAGAAGAACCAATTCGCATCCTAGCTCGTGAAGTGAAAGAGTTGCGAAACAGAAGGGTTCCGTTAGTTAAGGTGTTATGGCTCAAACACGGGATCGAGGAAGCTACTTGGGAAACTGAGAGCTCGATGAAAGAACGATACCCAAACCTATTCACCGGTGAGTTTTTCGGGGACGAAAATTTCTTAAGTGGGGGAGAGTTGTGACAGCCCTAAATTGACCCTAGTCGGGAAGTGGTTTCGGGACCACAAAACCGAGTTAAGAAAATAATTAAAAGTTATATTCTGTGTTTATGAAGTGAGTAAATGCATGTGTGAAAGTTTCATGCATTAATTTGATCATCTTTATGTGAATCTTTTTTTTTATATGGACTTATATGAAACTTTGTTGGAAAGTGAGAGGCTAATTTACAATGGTCTAATAGTACATGCATTGAAAGGAAGGGTTTTGCATGTCAATTTACCCATGATAAACATGGTGGCCGGCCAAGGAAGGAATATGCTCCACTAATTCAAAAATTAAAATAATTTTGTATTAACAAAGGATTTAATAATTGATATTAAAGGAATTATAGTATGGAAGGAAATAATATAATGAGAAGTGGGAGGAGAAACCAAAGTGACTCATCCTTACTCCTCCATTGCCGAAACTAGAAGAAAGAAAGAAGAAAAACTCTTGTTGAATTTCGGCTAAGGTGTTTTGATACAAAAAGGTATGTTTTATGCCACTCTTGAAAATGTATGCATAATTTGGAGGTTTGGTTTAAAAGCTACTTGAATCTTGGATTGAAGTTAGGTTATTATGAGGGTTGAATTTCGGCCTAGGAGCTTAAAATTTTTAGTAGAAGTTTTGATGACATTAGATGGATAGTTAGGTTGGATGTGTTAAATTGTTAAGTGTTCTAGCTTGAAAGTTAAGGTTAATATGGCTTATGGGGTTGCCGAATCTAGTTTAGAGAGAAAGAAAAATATATGTATTCGGATGTGCTTCAAGGAATGACATTAGGGTAGCTAGAGTCTAAGAACTTTCGGTCAAGGACTATTGTGTGAGCAAATTCGGTATAGAGGATTAATTGTTAAGTGCATTGTGTTCAATGTTTAAAGAATGGGTAGTAGCTAATTAAAGTTAAGAAGGCTGGAATTTCTTTTAAGGGAGGTGTGACCTTAACATGAACAAAATAGAATCAGCCTTAAGCTTGACTAAATGGTTCGGTTATTATTAGTTTAGAAGAAACCTATATGAAATGGTTGATATATGGTGAATTGGTAGTACTCTACTTGGGACAGCAGTAGTAAGGTGATTTTCGAAAATCGCCATAATTTGTAGGAGTTGAATTAGAAGCTGAGTGAATTATGTCATTAAAGCTTCAAGGGTCTATTTTCTTACAAAAGAAACTATAGAAACAAAGGAGTTACCGATCTAGAGATATTTGAAGTATTATGGGGCTGAGTCAAAATGACTGCCGGATTCCCTGTTCTGTTTTTAGAAAATCATTATAAATTGTACAAAAATGATTATAAGATAAAATTTATATGCTTAGACTCCTTAATGAGTCTAGTTTCAAATGAGATTAAATACAACACACTTGGAATTCTGTAAAGTGAGAAATTGGATTCGTAGTGAAGAGTGGTCAGAATAGTCAAACAGTGAAATAGGGGAAACTTTAAGAAAAATCTGGTATTGATTGGCCAAGCCTAAAATTCTGAAAATTTTATGGATGGAAGATATACGAGTCTATATTCAGGGAAAATTAACGGCAAGTGATTTGGAGTTTAGTAGCTCCAGTTATAAGTAATTTAGTAACTACTGCTCAGGAAAACAGCTCGTAGTGAATATGAGATTTTGTTGTAAACATTAATGAAAGTTTGCCGATGAATTATTTATTGATTAATATAAAGCTTGCTATAATCTATGTGTGTGAAAGTCGGATCAATATATATAATATTATTCGGAAAGTAATATTTGAATAGTCGATTAATGACTATTTTAATTTTTGTTGAACTTAAGCTCAAGAGCAAAGGGGAACTAGATCCGATAAAGGGAAGGAAAAAGTAATTGAATAGCCGTTGAAGTCGTTCGACGACATTTGAGGTAAGTCTTCGAGTAATGACCCTACTTGAATTATATTGAAATGATTAGTCATATTATGACGGATAGTCGAATGTGCATAGAGACTATGTTATAAAGCCAATTGAAATTATGCTCTTTGTGTGTGGCTATTGAGCCGAAATTTGAAAGATTTAATAAATGTTTTGTGTTTGAGCCTTAGTAACGAAGAAATGATATGGATGTGTTATGATTATTGATATATGTGTGCATGAGCATTGGAATATATCCGGGCTAAGACCCGAAGGCAATTATGCGAGTTGATATATCCGGGCTATGACCCGAAGGCAATTATGCGAGTTGATATATCCGGGCTATGACCGAAGGCAATTATGCGAGTTGATATATCCGGGCTAGGACCCGAAGGCAATTATGCGAGTTGATATATCCGGGCTAGGACCGAAGGCAATTATGCGAGTTGATATATCCGGGCTAGGACCCGAAGGCAATTATGCGAGTTGATATATCCGGGCTAAGACCGAAGGCAATTATGCGAGTTGATATATCCGGGCTATGACCCGAAGGCAATTATGCGAGTTGATATATCCGGGCTAGGACCCGAAGGCAATTATGCGAGTTGATATATCCGGGCTAGGACCCGAAGGCAATTATGCGAGTTGATATATCCGGGCTAAGACCCGAAGGCAATTATGCGAGTTGATATGTTCGGGCTAAGACCCGAAGGCAAATGTGTTTGCGGTTGCATTCGGTTAAATACCGAAGAAACTTGGGTTGAATGTGAGCATTTTGTGCTGTAACTAATTTAATAATTATGCTTGACCAACCCGAATGATAAGGTATGTTTGCATGTGCATTGGAAAGTCGGTTTGTTTTAAATGGTATTCGTGCGATCGGCTAACGAATTCTCGGCTTTTATAAAGGTTGATACCTTGTGTACCTATGTGGGTGAAGTGTGAAGTAAGTATGGGTATGAGAATGTGTGTTAATAAAGTGATTTAGTTAACTATGTGAATGTAATACTGTAGTCAAAGCCGATTTCATTACTTGAGACTTACTAAGCTTTAAATGCTTACCCGGTTGCTTTGGCTCTCTGTTTTATAGATTTTGCTCGTTAGCTATCGGATTCGGGATCAGCGAAGTCGAAGTCATCTACACTATCAAGCTCTTTGGTACTCTTTTAGTTGAACTCTGGATATGGCATGTATAGGACTACCCCCTATTGTTTAAGTTCTTTTGTGATGTATGTGTGTAAAGCCATGCGAAAATGGCTTGTAAAAGTGGAGTATGGCATTAGACCATTTGTGTGTATGTATGTATATATATGGTTTCTTGATGTGACTATGGTTTGAAATGGAAGTGTTGGGCTAATGATCAGCCATTGGAATGGCTAAATATGATCACATGTGGACCTATGTAGGGCAAAATCCTAGTTGGTCCATGGTGACCACAAAATAGGTAAAGTTTATCTTGAAAACAGATTTTGACAGCAACAGTGGTGTAGAATTGAAAAATCACATAAATTCGTAGGAGTGGAATTAAATAGTGAATAAATTATGTAATCGAAGCTCGATGAGTCTGTTTTCATGAGGAAGTAACGAAAAGATCATATGGGCAGTATATTAAGAGATAATCAGATTTTTGTGGGACAGAGCCAGAACGGGTTCTGGATTCCCTGCTCCGCCTTTGGAAATTCACTATAAATTGACCAGAGATAATTAGGGGTCATACCATATATGTATGGATTCCTCTCTGAGTCTAGTTTCCATAGAAACAAACGGCATCAGTATTGAAGCTCTGTGCAGAGAGATATCCCAGTCGTAATGGGAAAAGGTCAGTGTAGTCGACCCCTGTATCATGGGAGACTTTGACTAATAAACTGTACTAGTTGGCCCAACCAAAAATTCTAGAAAAAAATCCATAGGTGGGGACATGAGTCTAGCTTCAGGAAAAAATCACAAAACTGATTTTTGAGTTGTGAAACTCAAGATATGATTTTTGAAGCGACTAGTACTCAGACTGGGCAGTGTCTGGAAAAAAAATTTTTTTTTTAAGTTTGTTAACATCTCGTGTCCGACTCCGGTGTCGGTCTCGGGTTCGGGGTGTTACATGATATGAATATGAAACAATAGGTTATGTTAGGGGAAAATAAAAGAAAGATATGGATTTGAAAATGGAAATGAAAATTTGAAAGTATGGTATCTGAATTGATTGGAAATAAAGTTGGTTGTGAGATTTTTGAATATTCATTTTACAATGAATGTATAAAAATGAAAGTATAGTGAACAATGAAATGCTTATGATTGAATTGAATGATGAATTTACAAAAGATGAATGAAAAATATATGTCTATTTGAATTAATCTCTTTGCATTTTATTTTAGTCATATAATTGAATGTTTTATATTATATTTAATTATTCAAATTTATGATATCATCAATGAGTTATACTCAGCCTACGTTTATTTTTCTCGTGCGCAGGTTAGGTACCTTGTAGTTTAGCATAGACTCAACATCCAGCAATGACTGCCTCTGGATGTACCAACATCCAAAGTGTAAATACTATAATAAAATAAAAAATTATGAGACGGTATCCGCAAGTATACAGTCGAGTTGTAGTATAGATTTTACAATGAAGTAGGCGAGTACTCTGAGGATCGTACCCAAGGGAGGCGATTGCTAAATCAATCTTAACCTAAACACTTAAATATTTAATTAATACTTTTAAATCAATTATAGTATGAAAGTGAAATGAGATATAATTTTATGGTTTTTTAAATAAAATAAAATAACATAAAAGAATTGAATTTAAAGAGATATAAAGTATAAAGTGAATTGAATCTGAAGATGGATGATTAGCTCGCACGAGAAATCCCAATCAACTATCATCTTGGGTTCCTCGTCAACCAACTAGTCACTACCCTAGTAGGATCTTTCGATCATCCACTAACATAACGAGTTAGCAAGGACTAGTTATCTTCCGACCTCACAATCTAGACTAGCTTGGGGTAAGGGTGTTCACGAATGGGCAATACCAATTTTGGCTTAATTCCTACCTTGATGACTTCCCGGGGTTGTCAGGCCTAGGTTTTGTTTCACATTCTTCCTTTCCCAAACAGTTGATTCGTTGAGTAACCCTACAAAATAGTTAAGAGATCATGCTTCCACTCACTAATCCCCCATAGAAGAATTTGTTCCTCATGGCTTTCATAAACAACATGGAATAGATGGAAGAAGTAATCATAAGAAATGGATTGAAATAGAGAGTTTAGGGAAAGCCTGATTAATAATAAGCGTGAATCCACAAAAGTTGATCTCCTTTATAAATCGAACTCTTGAAAGAACCAAAGAACAAATAAACTAAAACTATGAAAACCTAAAGAAAGCAAGAAAATAAACTTAAACCTAAAGAGAGAATCTAAGCTAATGGAATGGTTTCCATAATGTGTGCCAAAGGAGACTATTTATAGCCTTCAGGTAGTCGTCCTTAACATTAGGTAAGCTAACATTCCTGGCCTTTAAATTCAATTGTGCAAACTAAAATGCCCCTGCTTTGTGTTTTATTCTCATCATAGAGTCGATGATGTAGCACATTAGGACCTCTGTCATGACATAGCAGCCAATATGCTCCTCTTCAGTCATCTTCAAGGGTATGTCGCGACACCCTCAGCCTATGTCGCGACATTGAAGGGAGTTTCTTACTTTCTCCATTCAATTCTCTATGTTGCAACATCGGATCTCCCATGTTGCGACATAGCATCCAGTATTGGTCCAAATGCCGTATAATGGTCTCCTGTACACTCACAAAGCACGTTAGCTCTCGTTTAGGCCTCATTCAACCCTTAAGGTCAATAAAAGACTCAATGTGCACATTTTATTGGATGTAAGTAAAACTAAAGAAACTTTATTAAAACATAATGAAAATGCTTGTATTCAAGCTCCTTAAATGTGAAAACTAGTTTAATCTGCTACACCAAATTATGGTAGATCAAACTCCCCCACACTTAAGTCATTACTTGTCCTCAAGCAATCATAAACAAAGATGACAAATAAAAATGAAAACCCTTGAGCAAGTATGGTACAAGCATTGATTTAGGAGCATATGACTTAGGCCTTTCATGTTTCTTAACAATTTCAACATGATGAGTAGTTGACTTACCACTTTTGATTACAAATATCTAAGTTCAGTATGTTACAAAATATACAAGTATTAAGGTTTTCACCAATAGGAATCCATCAACAAATCATACAAGTACTTTGATTATCCAAGCATAATAAAAATAGTCATTTATATGAATGTTAGTATGATTTTCATTCATGTATAAGGATACTTAGGTCACATAAGGATTTTCGGCTTGTAATGTTCTGAGGCTTAGGACAGGCATGTAATTCAAAAACAGTACGCATCAAAAGGTTATAAACATGAAAATAGTTTGACACATCGTATTGACCCCTATTCTTCCCCCTTTAGTGACCCTTACTCGTTCACCACCTTATTTCGCCTTCTCTCACCTTTCTTTTCTCTCCATATATAGGAAGTCATAGTATGACATAGTAACTATGGATAGAATTACGAGTTTTTGTGTACTAATGAATGAGTTTTTCTTCCTTTTGTCACTTTTTCACTTTTCTCTTTTTCAATTATCTCACTCATGAATGCTTTTTTGCTAGTTTAAGACTTTTTTCTACTTGTACCAATAATCTTTTTGGATTTTTCTTCCTTTCTTTGGCACATTAGGATAGCTTATAGGTCTTATATCACACCAATATTTCCTATTTCGCTCTAATTTTACAAACTCTACCGTGATGTATCTACTTAACCCTCAATACATATGGCCAGACGTCTATAATCGTCAGCACAAGATCAAAGAAAAAGGGAATATACAAATTAATGTTTTTAGGCTCGGGGTTTGTAATGCAGTTCATCAATGAGCGTCAAAAGGCTCAAAATTGGTACTAAAGGTAAAGTATAAATAGGATGCATTTTGGCTCTGGATGTGTTCCAAACAATACCTTAGGTCATCCCTAAATATCTCATCAAGCACAAATTTAATCAACCAAACAAACACAAATTCAACCATTTATCATTCATACTAGCATGCTCGTTTCCTTGTATTTTTTATATCACTTGGTACAAATGATAGCTTAATATCTATTTACAGTGTAATATATAGAACTTTAGTAGTCTAATAATCAAAATTTTAAAATCACCTATCATCATGCCAAATTTATTCATAAGCACAAGCAACCTCTGTACGTGCTCTTAACCAATCACTTGTATTTCTACAAGCTCAAGCGCATAAAAAAATTCAAAGAAAAATATAGAATCGATTTAAAGTAGATGTGGACATATAAGACAGGTACAACAATACTTGAAGCGTTCAATCAAGAATTAATGACAACAACACGTATTAACGCCTTTAAACTGATTCTATAGAGGTAGTCCTAATAATAGTATGGTGTATTGTAGAATAGATAGATACTTTTTTTAGTTACCGAAACATTAACTCCTCTAACTTTCATAATAGCACGTATCTCTTAGAATGGTCTAGCTACTTCTTTTTGTGTTAGTGTTAAATAAAATTCTTGAACTAAGGGAATTACTGTAAGTTCTTTGGTTGGCAAGTAAAATTTTGTCCATTCTCTTCCGACGACATTCTCCGTGTTTCCTTTTCACTCCTTCATTAAAGGACCGAATCCTTACTCTTGAACGAAGGAATATGGCTGTAGTTGCTGCAAATAATGCTCTATATTGTTTTCTTGAAACTCGACAACTGGGCTTGAGACACTTATACTAGAACTTGCCATTTGATACTTTATTTTTCTAAAGCTCCATATGTGATTTTGTAATCTCTGCAATTTGATTTCTTCTCTCCCTTGCTGATGATAAGAATGAGGATTAAGGTGACCTTTTTTAAACATCAGAGAGAAAGAATAAAATATTTATGAGGTACAATTTAAAATTTCTAAGTAAAGAGTTAGGAAATAATAATTCTAATGTAACTAAATGTCAATGGTTAATGTTATTCAAAAAGTAAGATTATGTAGGGATGTCGCGATGTCAAGGGCAGGTTCCCTAATCTAAACATTTTTAGTTGTCGCGACATTCTGATTTGGTGTCACAACATGCAGACCAGATTCTTTGGTACCTTGGGAAATTAACACCTTGTTTATCTTCTTGATCATCGCTCTCTCCAGTTATTGACTTTCTCTTGATTCCTGATACATCCCATAGCATATTACAATGTAAATTTTGTTCATCAGCAACAAAGTTGATTATCCCTCCAAAATAGTTATTCAGACTTTGACCATTTACAAGAAAACGTTGCACCTATTTTCTGATCAGCTCTATTATTCCATGATGAGTTACCTAATTTATTGTATATGGACATGTCCACCTTGATTCAATTTCCCAGGAAATAAATTCAATCGAGAGTTGAACAGTAGGACTTTCTGCCCAGGTACAAATTCTCGCTTTCTAATTCTCGATCTCAAAAGCCTACTCCTTTCTTTATACATTTTAGTATTTTTATAGGTGACCACCTCCGGACATACTAACGTCCAAAGTATGCATATTGCGATAAAATAGAGAGTTATGGGGTGGTATATGCAAGCATACAGGTCGAGTTGTAATATAAATTTTACAACAAAGTAGGTGAGTACTCTGAGGATCGTACCTAAACAATTAAAAATCTAATTAATACTTAAGTCAGTTATTGTATGAAAGTAAAATAAGAAATATGTTTAGAATTTGTAAAATAATAAAATGAAATGAAAAATAAAGAATTAAAATTGTAAGAGATTGAGATAGATAAAGTAAATCAAATTTGAGGCTGGGTGATTAGCTCATTTTAGCAATCTCAATTAACTGTTGTCTCGGGTTCTTCGTCAATCAACTAGTCGCTACCCTAGCAGTATCTTTCAATCTTCCACCAACATAATGAGTTAGCAAGAACTACTTATCTTTCGACCTCATAGTCCAGACTGGTTTCGGGTTAAGATGTTCACAGATGGACAATACCAAATTTTGGGTTAATTCCCACCTTGATGACTTCCTGGGATTGTCAGGCCTAGGGTTTTTTTCGCGTTCTCCCTTTCCCAAAGAGCTGATCCATTGAATTATCCTACAAAATAGGTAAAAGATCATGCCTCTATTCACTAATCCCCCATAAAATGATTAGTTCATCATGGCTTTCGTAAACAACATAGAGTAAATATAACAATTAATAATAACAAATGAATAATAGAGAGTTTAAGAAAAGCCTGGTTAATATTAGTAATGAATGCGAATCAATAAGAGTTGATCTCTTTTACAACTTAGATCTCTTAAAAAGAAATAAATAACAAAAGAAACAAAACTAGACCTAAGAAAACGAAATTAAATCTAAAGAAAAAGTCTAAGCTAATGGAATGGTGTCTCTAATGTGTGCTAGAGAGGTCTATTTATAGCCTTCAGGTAGCCATCGTCTTTAGCCCAAAGGTAGTTGATGTTCCTGAGCTTTAAAGTTCAAATGTGCAAGCCAAAATGCCCCTCCTTCGTGTTTTATTCTTGTCATAGAATCGATGTCGCGACACACCAGGACCTGTGTAACAACCAGCATGTCCTTCTGTAGCCATCTTTAGGGATATGTTTGACACTTTCAGCCCGTGTTGCAACATTGAAGGCAGTTTCTCACTTTCTCTATTCAACTTTCCATGTTGTGACATTGGATACCCTATGTTGTGAATAGTATCTAGTATTGCACCGAAATGCCTTCTAATGGTCTCCTGCGTACTCACAAAATATGTTAGCTCAAACCTTATTTGGCCCTTACGGTTAATAAAAGACTCGATGTGCACATTTTATTGAATGTAAACAAAACTAAAGAAACTAAATTAAAACACAATGAGAATGCTTGTATTCAAACTCCTTAATTGTGAAAACTAGTTTAGTTTGCTACACCGAATTACGACAAATCAAACTCCCCCACACTTAAGTCATTGCTTGTTCTCAAGCAACATAAAAAAAGATGAAAAATGAAAAATGACGACCCTTGAGCAAGTATGGTACAAGTATTGATTTCAGAACATATGACTTAGGCATTTCACATTTACTAACAATTTTAACATGATGAGAAATTGACTTACTACTTTTGATCACAAACATCTAAGTTTAGTGTATTACAAAATATACAAGTATTAAGGTTCTCACCTATAGGAATGCATCAAAAAAATCATACAAGTACTTTGATTATGTGAGCATAATACAAATAGTCATTTATGTGAGTATTTAGTATGATGTCCATTCATGTATAAGGATATTTAAGTCACATAGGGCTTTTCGACTTGTAACATTCTAAGGCTTAAAATAGGTATGTAATTCAAAAACAGTAAGCATCAAAGGGTTAACAACACGAAAATAGTTTGGCACGTCGTATTGATCCCTATTCTCCACCGTAATGACCCTTTCCCACTTACCGCCTCATTTCACCTTCTCTCAGCTTCCTTGTCTCTCTGTATATAGGAATTCATAGCATGACATAGTAACTATGGCTAGCCTTACGAGTTTTGGTGCACTAACGAACGAGTTTTTCTTTCTTTTGTAACTCTATCAGTTTTCTCTTTTTCATTACATCTCACTCGTGAATGCTTTATCACTTAGTTCAAGACTTTTTCTACTCGTACCAATTCTCTCTTTGGATTTTTCTTTTGATTCGCACATTTGGGCTAACTTCTAGTTCCTATATCACACCAATCTTTCCTAATCTAGTTTTACAAACTCTATCGTGATATATCTACTTAACTCTCAATATGTATGGCCAGGCGTCTATAATCGTACAGTACAAGACCAAGGAAAAATGACATATACAAATTAATATTTTTAGGTTTGGGGTTTGTACTACAATTCATCAAGAAGTGTCAAAAGGCTCAAAATTGGTACTAAAGGTGAAGTATAAATAGGATAGCTTTTTGGCTCTTGAATGTGTTCTAAACAATGCCTTAGGTTATCTTTAAATATCTCATCATGCATAAATTTAATCAACCAAACAAACACAAATTCAACCATTTATCATTCATACTAGCATGCTCATTCCCTTGTATTTTCTATATCACTTGGTACAAGTGATAGCTTAATACCTATTTACAGTGTAACGTATAGAACTTTAGTAATCTAATAATCAAAAATCTAAAATCACCTATCATCATGCCAAACTTATTTATAAAAATAAGCAATCTATATACGTGCTCCTAACCAATCACTTTTATTTCTACAAGCTCAAGCACACCAAAAGACAAGAAAAATCAAAGAAAATGTAAAAATAAGCAAATTTTCTGTGTTACCCCCCACACTTTAGTCGACACATTGTCCTCAATGTGTAGCCCATGAAAAGATAAGGAAAGAAGTTATCCAATTTATTGTGACCACTCTAACTCCTATTGGTGGGTGATTCCTCTTTTGATCGAATAAAGTTTGAATTGTTTGTGTCTTCTTCGTGTTAGGTTTTTTAAAATGTTAAACAAATTACAACAAAGACAAGAAAAATTATAAATTCCTAATCCTAAAAACTGGTTTATAATATTTCTAATATAATTTTTACAAGCCCTAGAATTTAAAACCTTCATTTTTTCCTAAATCTATCTACTCCTAAAAGTAATATCCTACTAGATTTATTCTTGAATAGTAGTATTCATTTTCCTAAAATCCTCTTTTTCTTCTTTCCTCTTTTTGTTTGAATAAATCATCATCGAGTAACTTCCTTGGTGGACTTGTAGTTTTGTCCATTCACTTGATAGGTACTCCTTCCCTCCTACATAAATTTGTAATTAGATGAGGGAAAAATATTACCTTTCCTAAATTCTTCGCATAGTCAACCATGTTCTTATATATCCATGTTTCGATACATATTTTCTTCTTTTGGAGGATCCCATATGTTATGATGGCTTGAATTGGGATAATCTCAAACATTTCTGTGATAGGCCATATTCTTGAGCAAACAAATTTCGTCCACATATTGGCTCTTAGTGTCATTAGTTCTTGGTTAAATGTTTCAGGTATTGTCGTTCCCGTTCAATATGTCCACATCTCCTTCCCTTCTGTTAGGAATCTCAGTATTTCTTCTATATCGATATTTCTAAATTCTTTCATATATATTTTATAGAGATAGTCGTGATAATAATATGGCGCATCATAAATTTGACAAATACCCATCTTAGTTACCAGGACATTAACCCATTATACCTTCACAAAGGACTGCATCTCGTAAAATGGCCTAGTTGCTTCCCTTTGTTTTAGTGCTAAATTGAATTCTTGTAACAACCTGTTTTTCATGGTGTTGGAAACAGTGGTTTCGGGGCCACCAAATCTGACGAGTAAGTTCGTAAATATTATTATTTAATATTTACGAGTCAAATGTGATTTTTAAAAAGGTTTTTTATTTGATAATTTATGTTATTTAAGCGATTTATTAAGTTCGAGTGGTAATACCCTAAGGTCAAGTGATTTTAGAAAATGAGGTATCGAGACCTCGTATTTATAAAACAAGCCATAAACATTTTTATAAATTTTTACAGAGTGTCATTAAGGTGGTATTAAAATTTCATTAAAAAATTTTAACATTTCGATAGTTAATTAATTAAAAAGGACTAAATCGTAAAAGATATAAAATTTGATCACTATTTGATTTGAGTGATTAAATGGTTAGTTGAATAAAGGAAAAGGGAATTAAATATTAATTAGACTATTCAAGGTGTTAGTGGACAATAATGGACATGAATTTGATGTTTTATCTAATTATTAACTAAGGTTAATATGGTAATTTGATAATTATATTAAATTAAAATAAAACAAAAGGTTAATTTATTATCATCTTTTTAGTTTTCTTCTTCATCAATCGAACATCAATGGATTTTGATATGAAGCTTTCGCCCATGGACAATTTACTTGCACGGTATGTGATTTTGGCTCCAATTTTAATAATTTTTATGTTTTTGAGATCATTGCAACTAGGTCCAGCTAGCTCGTACCTTCGATTTTGAAATTGTTAAAGATTTTGAGTGTTGCCATTGATGAACCTTGTGATTTTAGATGTTAAATGATGAATTTGAAATATTAGTTGTTATTTAAAAGTATTTTATTAAGTGATTTTTGATGAATTTTTTGATTATGGACTAAATTGTTAAAATAGTAAAAGTACAAGGATTTGATATTAAATTTTTGCAATAATGGGCTGTATTGGATGCCATAAATATTCAAATAGGATCAATTATGGGTAAAAATGGTTAATTTGAATGTTTTAGGCTCAGGGACTAAATTGAATAAAAATAAAACTTTAGGGGAAATTTTGTAAAAATGTCAAAATGACTTAATTGCATAAAATACATTTTTTATTGTCTAAATTAGTATATTGAATGAAATTATTAATTAAGATCAAGATCGGGTGGAAAATCGAGGAGAATGCAAAGTTACAAAAAGGCCCCTATACTTTGACATTTCTGTAATTTAGCTAGGTAAGTTCGTATGAACTGTATTATGTATAATGTTGGTTAAATTGAATGTTATTATATGATTTTTATTGAAAATGAATCAATATATATGTTACTATACAATTTATCGTGTTATGGAACGACGTAAATCTAACAACGTAGGACAACTACCGAGCCCTGTTTGAAACGTAGGAATTCGTAGGATACAAATGACATGCCATTAGGGTTTACATGATTTGGGTGTTGGACTTGAACGTCCTACCGTTGGCTGAGGTTCGACATATGTTGTGAATACTCCACAACTCTGTGAGCAACATCGTGTAGATACATTCTGACCCATAGCTCGTGTGAGTAGGCTCATTTTCACAGCTCGTGTGCGTATACTTATTCACAGCTCGTATTAGCATATATGTACATGAATTGACATATTATAGTTATATGAGTTAGCACACATTGTGCGAGCTATCCCGACTATCCAATGGTATTCTAAATGGTTTAACGGGCATGATTTAAAAAGGAAATGGTAAGAGTTTGATACAAACTAAGACATGTAAACGTATGAAAGACTTTGAAATGGTGAGTTACATGGAAAATATGTTATGTTGAGATGGATGATAAATCCAATTGAATCATGCTCAAGTATAGTGGTTATCCATGTGAAATTCATATGAATCATGTTTAAATGAACTAGCATGTGTTGTTGATGTGCTTGGGCTTGTGCCAAGCTTGTGAATATGAATGATGTTTATGGTTATGCTTGTATTATGCATATGAAATGGGTACGAAAAGGCAATAATACTATAAGTATGTAATTGGGATGTATTATGATGTTATAAAAAGTTTAATGAGATAAATGATATATTCATATGTTAGTAAATTGCTTATGCTTTGAATAAATCTATCTATTTCATGGATTAATACACTGAATTAAGAACTAATAATGTTGTTAAGGATTATGATAAGCATTGGGAACAAAAAGGAAAGTAAGTAAATTGAAAAATGTATTGTAATGGCCCAAATTTAAGGTTATCGGAACAGTGGTTTCAGGACCACTAATCTGATGAGGAAAAATTTAGTTTTATTATATTTATATGGCCTACAATTTCACGTATAGATTTTGTGAAAATTTGGTTCAAAAATTTTGACGTTTGGGCACTCAATTTAGTCAAAAGGACTAAATTATAAAAAGTGCAAAAGTTGAGTTCTATATGTTAGAGGTGTCCAACTATTATGAAATTTTAAATTGGAGGTCTTTATATGGTAATTATACCATTGGTTAAATTGGTGGACAAAAATGGACATGGTTAGGCATGTTTCCAAAGTTTTTCATTAAGGGCATTTTAGTCATTTTGTTATTAAAATGAATTAAAAACAAAATTAAAAGCCAATTTTTGATCATCTTCTTCATTAGGCCGAATTTAGCAAGGGGAGAAGCCATAGTTAGGGTTTTTAAGCTTCCAAGCTCTATAGTAAGTGATCCCAAGCCCCGTTTCTAATGCTCTTTACGTTTTTGAGATCCTGGTAGCTTAATTTAGCTTATTCTACCAATAATTTAACCTAGGGTTTATATTTGGAAAAATATTCATAGGTGAGAAGTGTTTATTTTGATGTTTTATGATAGAATATGAAGCTACAAATTATGTTAAACAACTTTTGCTAGCCGATTTTAAGCGAAAATGAGTAAGTTGACAAAATCGGTAAAAATCCCTAATGTACATAAGTGTTAGAGTGAGAATTTGATGTTGTCATAAAAGAGGAAAATGTTCAGCATGTTATATAACATAAGAATATGAGATGAAGTTTAATTTCCGAACTTTGGGGAAAAAGCGTAATTATGTAAAAGTTTAAGGGCAAAATCGTAATTTTGCCAATGTTAGAGTCGAGGGATGTTTTGATAAATGTGAGTATTAAATGAGTTAAATTTGCTATTTTAGATCAAGAAGAACGAAACTCGAGGTTAGGCAAAGGAAAGAATAAAGTTGAAGGCTAAGTTAGTGAATTTGGCTATATTTTGTACCGAGGTAAGTTTACGGTAAATAAATACAATATTTCAATAATTATTATTAATATTGTTATTTTCCAGCAATTATGCATTTATTTTATGAATTTATTTAATGTTGACTGAAGTATGAGATGACAGAGAACCGTTGTTAAAAAGCCCCGTTGAAACATGAGGAATGTATCGGATACAAATGTCATGACATTTGGGTAAAGAGGTCCCATGTAAGACCATGTCTAGGACATGGCGTTGGCACCGAGATGAGAGGTCCCATGTAAGACCATGTCTGGTACATGGCGTTGGCACCGAGATGAGAGGTCCCCCATAAGACCATGTTTGGGACATGGCATGGGCACCGATATGAGAACATCCTAGGTAAGACCATGTCTGGGACATGGCTTTGGCATGTTATTATCAGAAAAAACCAAAGTATCCTTATTATTCCAACGTGGCTCAACGGGCTAGTAAACGAATCATGTTAATGAAAGTTCATTTAAAAGTATAAATGGCAAGCTCAGATGAGTTATAAGAGTTAAGAACTTACTATATTATCAATTGATACTCAAGGTTTCAACAAGAGAAGAATAAGTTACGATCATGAGTTAACTAAGTAAACCAGCAAGAGAACGAGAATGAGATTAAATAAAGAGTAAACTAGAGATCTTGACATTTGAGTTTAATTATTTGTGTTAAATGTTGTTATTTATTTGCTAGTAAACTTACTAATCTTTATGCTTAATTCTTTTATTTTTATTTCTCTTATAGTATTGTAAAGCTACTTTCTGGAGCTTAAAGACGTTGGAGATCGTCCACACTATCAATGACAACAACTCAGTATTTTATGATGAACCATGTTTGGGTTATGGCATGTATAGGGACTTTGTTATTTAGAATGTTTGTATTTATGATTTTGCTAAAGAATTATCTGTAAGTATTTGATGATGAATGGTTGTTAAAATGACTAAAATGAAGGTGTTTGTTGTTACAAATGTTTAGGTGATAAATCATGCATAGAAATCATGAAAGAGTAAAATTTGCAAAGAAACAGATTTCAAGCAGCAACAGTGATGTGAATTTGAAAAATCACCTAGGATAGTATAAAATGAATTAGAAGGTGAATGATATATAGAATTAAATATTATTGAGTCTACTTTCATAGAAAAATGATGGTGTAGAAAAATGAATTTTATATTTTAAGATATATGAATTTTAGTGAGACAGGGTTAGAACTATTTTTGGAGTCCTCTGTTCTGAGTTTATAAAATCATTAAAAATTGTAAAAAAATGGTTATAAGTTGTAGTTTATATGTATAGGTTCCTTATTGAGTATATTTTCTTTAGAAACAAGTGAGAACACCATATCAAAATCCTACAATGAGAAAGATTATTTTTAGTGACAAGAGGTCAGGATAGTCAAGTGGTGAAATAGGGGAGACTTTAACTAATAAACTGTACAAATTGGCTAAACCAAAAATTATGAAAAATTTATCGTAAGAATACATATGAGTCTAGTTTCAGGGAAAATTTACAGATTTAAATTTAAAATTTTGTACCTCAATTTATAACTAAATTAGTAACTATTGCACAGGTGGACAACTTTGTTGTGAATAGTGAAATTAATTTCAAAAGTAAAATTTTATGCCTTGAATTTTTAAGTTAAATAAAGTAATGCCTCGAGCTCGACTTCGAAAACGGTCTCGGGTAAGGGGTGTTACATGTATAATCTTATAGAAAGGTTGATGGTTATACATTACATTCCATAAAATCCTTTCATGTTATGAATTATAAATATATGTGACATTAATTAATTTACTCACTTACGAGTTGGTAATTATGGCTTGGTAAATCTTGAGGCATTGGTAAATCTTGAGCTTACTAAGCATTCATTGCTTATGTGGTTTTCTTTCTTTTACTTTTTAGATTATCAGAAGCTTTATCGTGTTGGAAGCTAGTCGGAGATCCATCACACTATCCATCAATTTTATCTATAGATTTTAATGCTTTGGTTGTGGTTATAATGACATGTATAGGTGGACAATGTCTAATGTTTAATCGATGAGTTTGGTATATATATGTCATTTTGGTTGATGATTATGGTATGAAATGTTGACTTGGATTTGAAGTACTTAAGGTACTATTGATATCTTGTTGGTTGTCGTTAATATGGTCAAATTGATGTATGTTTTGAAATGAACAAAATTAGTATGTGTTAATGTATCTTTAAATGGCCAAAATGGTATGGTTATTATGTATCAATTATGTTATGCTTTGGCATGAAAACAAGTTAAGTGATAATTGTTTAAATATGCACATGTATAGGTGTTTTGGTTGATATTATAGCCATTATGTTTTGGCTTATAATTATGGTATTTTGAGCGATTGAAATGGTTGTTAGATTGATATATGTTCGTGGACTTATAATGGTTGATATCATGGCTTATGGTGCTTGACTGATGGAAGATGGAATGGTAGTTAAAAATTTATGTTACGAATTATCATTTGATATGGTTGAATGTGGTTATTTGGATAGGTAATGTAGTTGCCATTTATGGCTATTTGTGCTAATGCTTGTTAATGAATATTGAATAGAAAATTTAGTATAATGAGTGTGACTATAATATGTAAACATGGAGATAAATGTTGGCATGAAATTGATTACAAGTTGGTTGTTTTGTGTCTAAATTTTGCATCTATAAAGTACATGTTAGTTGTTGTGATTGAGGTGCCCTTTGGGCATATTTTTTGTATGAATATGTTTCTTATTAATTTAGCTTGGTTATGCATGTTTTAAGTGCAACTTGAAGGCTTGTTTATATGTGGAAAATTGATTGTAGGTATGTGCATGAATGGGTGAGAAAAATGGCTTTGAAATGGCCTAATTTTCATCCACATGGCTAGAGACACGAGTGTGTATCTTAGCCGTGTGTGACACACGACCGTGTGTGACATAGCTTACTAAGGGTTGCAAGTCAGGAAGTAACATAGCCTACCACACATCCTGGCACACGGGGGTGTGAGGCCATTTCAAAGGGTACACGACCTGACACATGGGCATATGGCTTGGCTGTATGGCATGGGCACGGCTGGGGACATGGTCGTGCGTCCCTAATTCGAATGTCATATGGCTTGAGACACGAGCGTGTGTCTTGGCCGTGTGACCCCTGCAATTTGAAAATTTTCATCTTTTCCTGAAAAAATTCTATATTTTCTCGATTTACTCTAGATTTATTTCTAATATGTTTTTAGGGCCTCGAGGGCTCCTATAAGGGACAATATGTAAAACCCCAAACCCAGACCTGATGTTATGGCTGGATCTAACGATGTCACATGATAGGGTTTAAGAAAATCGTGTCGTCGTGTTAAAACCATTTTCATTGAATTCCTTATCTTAATATCTTATTAGTTCTAAAATTGTGTTGCTCATTTAATCGATAGTTTCAAAATGTTATTTGTTTGCAGTAGCTTTTAAAACAGATTAAACAATCGTGCGTTTAGGAAAAATATTTGTTTCTTTTGAAAACCGAGGTTTCCTACTACAAGCAGTTGTAATCCATAAGGTAAAGATAATTAAGACCCAAAACCAAAGTCCAAAAGTTCAATTCCAACCAAAAAACTTAGCCAGTAAAACTAGAAAGAAATAAAACCAATTATCGTAAATATGGGTTAAAAACAATAAAAGTCCAAAACTGTGGTCATCGCCAAGTCCTCCACCACACCGATCCGTCTAGATCTGGGGATTACCTGTGCACATTTAAACAAAAGGGGTGAGTTTACGAAAACTTAGTGTGTAATCCCACAGGAAACAAACAATAGCAAATCATAGTGCACAGTTAAAGTAGTCCTGGGCCTAAGCCCTTTTTCAATATTAGTAACAGTTCGGGCCTTAGCCCATCTCAGTACAGTATCAAATATGCAGTAGGGCCTAATTCCATCACAGTACCAGTAGCAGTCATGCAATATTCAATAACAAAGTCTTACCCAACTAGCCTCTACACACCATCTCCGTCCAACCCTACACTCCATGCGGGGATATAATCAACACACCCATCCCTCCACTCCAAGTAGTACCGCATGCGGCAAAAAACAGTAATTTGCAACTGAGCTGCTAGTATGTTAGGCTTAAGAGCTTTTCAATACACTTCCTCCAAATGTAATTAACCCAACCTCATGCAATGAAACATACAAGTCATGAGATGCTATTTCAAGACATCAGTACATATAACCAGTTCAGTATACAAGCATACTATCATCATGCTCAACACATATATATAAATCAAAGAGTCAGTTCGTACAATTAGGGATCTAAGTGATGCTCAGTAGGTTCACAATCGACTTGGGCGACCCATGCAACCTTAGCAATCAATTCAGTGAAAATGGGCTCACACACCCATGTGGTCTGCCTATGTGGATCCACACGCCCGTGTGGCCCACTCAACCCAAATTGGCCTTGGCCGCGTGGTCCATTTTTAATGTAACCCGTGCTAGGTAAATATTCATGTATGTTTTCACTATTTACTTATATTTTCCTTCAAAGCTGTCTACTTGAGTAACTGTTACTAAATTATTTATATCTTGAGCTACAGAATTCTAAATTAAGAACCGCTTTATGTCTTTGAAACTAGACTCAAATACCTTTCTACCATAAAATTTTTAGAATTTTTGGTTCAGCCAATAAGTACAGTAAAATATTCAAACTCACCCCTGTTTTGCTGTCTGACAACTTCGACCTTTCTTTGCTAAAAAAATAATTATATCTTAGTACAAAATTTGGATGATGTTTCCATTTGTTTCTATTGAAAATATACTCATTAATAATTTAAACATGTAAACTTTAACCCTTAATTATTTTTCTCCAATTTTTGATAATTTTCCAAAGTCAGAACAGGGAAACCTAAATTCATTCTGACCTTGTCTCGCAAAATGTATTATATCTCACGATTTACAATTCAAACTCAATAAGCTTTAATTGCATATTTTTTTCATTCTCTAATTCGATTTCCACAATTTATGGCGATTTTTCAAATTTAGCCTACTGCTGCTATCCAAAACTGTTTTAGTGCAGCAAGCAATTTTGGCTTTTCGTCGAATCTCATTTTCTGTATTTAAGGTACACACTTGGTTTTGTTTGATGCTAAAACAGTCCCCGAGCACTCCAAAGCCTATAATTGAACAAATAACACTAATTTAATTTCATGTAATGTGATCCCAAATCGAACTCGTATCGAGGTTTTAACCCATAAGTGACTAAACCTTACCTTCAACCGATGAACAGTAATTCCCACACAAACTAAGACTCCGATTGGTGATTACAAGCCCTTGAGTCATATCTTAATTGGCATAAACAAAACACTTCAAAAGGAAGTTAACAAACGGAGACAAATCTCTTATCTAAAACTTACTGAATGATCGCAGACAAACGTAGAGCGACATGAGGCAGAGTGGAAAAAGAAAAATCAAGAAGATGAATGGTAAAATAGAGTAGAAATTCAGCAGTAATGAAGAGAAAAATGGCAAAAGGGTGAAGGGATTTTGGGAAAAGTAGAAAAATAAAATAAAAGATGAACAGAATATTTGATAACCACCCCAATCCCTTATTTCTCTCCATCAAACTCCCCACTAAATCCACTACTCAGATTTTTAGTCCATCTCAAACTCTCCTGGATGCACGAGCAAAAATAATGCCCACGCCAAGATTTGAGCACAGGACCTCCTTCACACCAACACTTCACTTATCCACCAGACCAGCAGGCCCATTTTGTTAATTATTTTCCAACTTTTACTTAAAAGCCTACTAACCAAAGATAGGAATACCAAAATTTTCCCAAGTCCTGGCTTGAACTTGGGACCTCCCAAACACACCCAGAACACATAACCAATAAAGCAGACAGATATTTTATGTCACAAAATCACAATACCCAAAATTAAATTTTTTGGGCGTTACAATTCTACCCCCTAAAGAAAACTTCATCCTTGAAATTTACCTGATCATAACAGATAAAGACATTGCTGACACATCGCATCCTCAGGCTCCCATGTGTCCTCCTCAGTGCTATGATTACGCCATAGGACATTTACCAATGGAATGGATTTCCTTCTTAAAACCTTAATGTCACGATCTAGAATCTGAACCGACTCTTCCTTAAAGGTCAAATCTGGCCTTACCTCGATCTCTTCAACAGGGAGAAAATGAGTAGGATCAAAGAGGTAGCGCCTCAACATGTCCTCCAACATCTGAATCACCCTCTCAGACTGACTATTAGTCTGAGGATGATGCAGTACTGAAGTTCAACCTTGAACCCAGAGCCTCATGTAACTTCCTCCAAAACTGAGACGCGAAAAGAGGATCCCTATAAGAAGTGATCGAAACCGGTACTCCATGCAGTCTCAATATCTCAGAAATATAAAGCTTTGCCAGCTTCTACAGAGAATAATTAGTACGAACCAGTATGAAGTGGCCGGACTTGGTCAATCGATCCATGATGACCCATTTGAATCCTTTTTAGTGGGTGTTAGAAGCAACCCATTAACGAAACCCATAGTTTTGCTCTCTCATTTCCAAAGAGGAATCTTAACCAGCTGTAGCAACCCCAAAGGTAACTGATGCTCAACCTTAACCTGTTGGCAAGTCAGACATCTGCCCACAAAATCAGTAACCTCACGTTTCAACCCTGCCCACCAATATAACTCATGGAGGTCTCGATACATCTTATTTTTGCCTAGATGCATAGCATAAAGGCTACTATGCGCCTCTCTCAGTATGGCCTGTCTCAAATCAGTATCATTCGAAACACAGATTCTCCCACGGAAACAGAGTGCCCTATCACTATTAAGTCCAAAATCCATAGTACTATCAAACTACCATCATCAAATAAACTTAGGAGAGAAAATATCGCCCTCAAATCAGTCATAGCCCTACTGCTCAATGCATCAGCCACCACATTGGCCTTACCAGGGTGGTACTCAATGGTGCAGTCATAGTCTTTAAACAGCTCAATCCATCTGTGCTGTCTATGATTAAGTTCCTTCTGAGTGAGGAGATACTTGAGGCTCTTATGATCAGTGTAGATGATACACTTCTCACCATACAAATAATGCCTCCAGATTTTTAGTGCAAATACCACAGCGGCCAAATCCAAGTCATGCGTCGGATAATTCGCCTCATGGGTCTTAAGCTGACGAGATGCGTAGGCTACCACCTTACCATCCTGCATCAACACACATCCCAAACTGACATGTGATGCATCATTACAAACAGTGAACTCCTTTCTAGGCTCTGACTCTATCAGAACAGAGCCTCAGTCATACAGTCTTGCTCCCCATCAGTCTAGTTAAACGGTACACCCTTACGTAGTAGCTTAATCAAGGGTACTGCAATTAATGAAAATACCCTCTACAAATTGTCGATAATATCCTACTAGTCCTAGAAAACTACGGATCTCAGACACGTTCCTAGGTTGCTTCCACTCCAACACAGCCCCAATTTTTCGAGGATCAACTTGAATCCCCTCAGCTGAAACTACATGACCAAGAAATGTCTCCTCACGCAGCCAGAACTCACACTTACTAAACTTAACATAGAGTTGTTTTTCCCTCAAAGTCTGAAAAATGACTCGAAGGTGCTCATCATGCTTATCCTCAATCCTTGAGTAAACCAGTATATCATTAATGAATACCACCACAAACCGATCCAGAAAAGGTTGGAACACTCGATTCATTAAATCCATGAAAGCTGTCGGTGCATTAGTTAGTCTGAATGGCATCACTAGGAACTCGTAGTGACCATAACAGGTCCTAAACATCGTCTTATGAACATCAGCCTCATTAACCCTTAATTGATGATATCTAGATCAGAGGTCAATCTTGGAGAAAATCGATGCTCCTCGAAACTGATCAAACAGATATCTATCCTCGGTAGGGGGTACTTGTTCTTAACGGTCATTTTGTTCAGTTGTCGGTGGTCAATGCACATCCGCATGGATCCATCATTCTTCTTTACAAACAGTACTGGTGCTCCCCACGGAGACATACTAGGGCGGATGAACCCACGATCCAATAACTCCTAAATCTGAGCCTTAAGCTCCGTAAGCTTCTTCGATGACATTTGATAAGGGGCGATAGACACGGGAGTTGTACCAGGAAGGAGCTCTATCCCAAACTCCACTTCACGATTCGGAGGTAAACCTGATAGCTCCTTAGGAAAGACGTTCGGAACATCCTTTACCATTCTAATATCCCTAATTGTAGAGTCCCCAGAATCTGAAACACTTACATAGGCCAAGAATGTCTCACATCCCTTATGAACCAACTTCTCTGCCGTAAATGCAGAGATCACATTCAGATAAGTAGTTCTGAAGTTCTCCAATCATGACTACCTCTATATCCTCCTCGGTGATTTTCGCCTTCTCGACCAAGGCAGAAAGATCTCACTCCCTCTGCGGGGCTATCAGAACTCTCAAATTATCTCTGAGGCCATCCTCAAAGAGAACACATCACTCATACTCAGATGCCACCATACCTTGCGCATAGCAGCTCAGTCTCAGAAACTCGGCCTCACACTCGGCGACTGATCGATCCCCTTGTGTAAGATTCGGAAACTCCTTCCTACGTGCATCTACATAACTAGCTCTGAAATATTTCCCCTGGACGATGGTCTTAAAGAACTCCCAGGTAAGACGTTTGGGCTGAGTGCCCTCTTTAACGGTCAACCACCACTGATAAGCCTCGTCCCGCAGCAACAAGACTTTACCTTTTAATTTCTGCTTAAGGGTGCAATCTAAATTATCCATGATCCTCTCCGTGGCCTCAATCCAGTACTCAGCCACATTAGGGGTGACCCAAGTGACACCCCTGAAGAGCTCAGCTCCAGTGGACCAAAGTCGT
Source organism: Gossypium hirsutum (assembly GCF_007990345.1). NCBI lineage: Eukaryota > Viridiplantae > Streptophyta > Magnoliopsida > Malvales > Malvaceae > Gossypium > Gossypium hirsutum. The sequence continues at coordinate 22,457,707 of NC_053449.1, read as the reverse complement.
TCCGTAATCGACCCTTAGCCCCCAAATCCGGTATTTGTCCCAGCGACCCTCTCCAAATTCCTTAGCATAGCCTGGGACAATGCATCATCCCCAGCCATGCGATCTTGAGACCCAGTCTCAGTAGCGGGCGACACTCTTGCCTCACTCGTATCCAAATTTAGCAAGCTGCCCGATGACGAGGACTCAGCTCGAGTCCCTCTACAACCTTTACCTTGGCCTTTAGTACCACGTTTCCGGATACCTCGTGTGCTTATATCTAATCAGATTTATCTAGTATTATAAGTTTTATGAATCAGTTACAGTTCCAGTGTTTATTAACAAATGTTTTATGTAAAACAATATCGGTTATTCAGAGTTCATTTTTGTAAATCGTAGTCTCACTACAGTTTCCAATTTTCTACAATTTTAAGTATACACTAACTAAAGTGTTTTCAGTACAGTTTGCTACCTATAGGAGTTTCAGAATATACTATCTATAACAGTTTCAGTTTCAAACAAATCACAGTTCAGAATACTTACAGGATCGGCACCGAAGACTCGGTGTACCACTTACTCAATAAAAACATTTCAAATCATTTGGAAATCAATCAATTTTTTGAAAGACCAATTTTTATAAAACCCATAATCCTTAGCTGAGTTTTGCAACTTGGAATTGATACCACTAAATGTTACACCCCAAACTCGGCCAAGACGTTATGATCGGATCTAGCAATGTCACATGATAGGGTTTATGAAAACCGTTTCGTCGCGTTAAAACCATTTCCATTGAATTCCTTATCTCAATAACTTATTAGTTCCCAAATTGTGTTGCTCATTTAATCGATAGTTTCAAAACGTTATTCGTTTGCGAAAGCTTTTAAAACAGAGTAAACAATCGTGCGTTTAGGAAAAAAATTGCTACTTTTGAAAACCGAGGTTTCGTACTACAAGCAGTTGTAATCTATAAGGTAAAGATAATTAAAACCTAAAACCAAAGTCCAAATTTCAATTACAACCTAAAAACTTAACCAGTAAAAGTATAATAGAAATAAAACCAATTATCGTAAATATAGGTTAAAAAATATGAAAGTCTAAAACTGTGGTCATCGCCGAGTCCTCCGCCACACCGATCCGTCTAGATCTGGGGGTTACCTATGTACATTTAAACAAAAGGTGTGAGTTTACGAAAACTCAGTGTGTAATCCTATAGGAAACAAACAATAGAAAATCACAATGCACAGTTAAAGCAGTCTTGGACCTAAGCCCTTTTCAGTATCAGTAACAGCTTGGGCCTTAGCCCATCTCAGTACAGTATCAAATATGCAGTAGGGTCTTAGCCCATCACAGTATCAGTAGCAGTCATCCAGTATTCGAAAACAAAGTCTTACCCAACCAACCTTTACACACCATCTCCATCCAACCCTACACTCTATGTGGGGATATAATCAACCCACCCATCCCTACACTCCAAGTAGTATCGCATGCGGAACAAAATAGTAATTTAAAGCTAAGCTGTTAGCATGTTAGGCTTAAGATCCTTTCAGTACACTTCCTCCAAATGTAATCAACCGATCCCCGTGCAATGCAACATACTAGTCATGACATGCTATCTCAGGACATCAGTACATATAACCAGTTCAGTATACAAGTATACTATCATCATGCTCAACACATATATATAAATCAAACAATTAGTTCGTTGATAAGAACGTCCCTATTATTCTGGGAAGGCCATTTTTTGCAACTGGGAGAACATTGATAGATGTCCAAAAAGGGGAACTCACCATGCAAGTACAAGACGATCAGGTAACCTTTAATGTATTCAAATCTATGAAATATCCTAATGCATGTGAGGAATGTTCTTCAACATCTGAGATAGAATCGTTGATCCCTACAAGTGAGGGACTCAACTTAGAAGACGATCCATTAGAGCGTATCTTGGCATCTAATCCACCAAGTAACAATGACAATGATGGCAATCTAACTTTGTTGGAAACAAAAATGAATGAATTCTTTCCAAATCCTTAGGTTGAACCAAGGAGATTAATGTTTCCAATTTTGATTGAAATCGAGTAAGTAGAGTTACCATAAACCCAAAAAGACATGAGAAGGACATCAGATAGCATATTTCAGATATTCTAAATAACAGTTCTTCTTGGTATGCACACGAAAGATTGTTTGAAGCTGGAGAAGATGGGTCAAATTAAAGTTAGAGAAGATGGACCCAAACACGAGTATTTGATCTAGGGAAACTCAAGTCCCAACGGTTAGGATCATTTACTGCTATCAACATAATTTCAACTAATGAGGGTCTGTGGAGATAGACCTAATCTCAAGTGTTTGATCTAGGTAAAATTTTAAATCTCGAGGGCCAAAAACTTCCACTAAAAACCAAGGTAAGATTAAGGTAAACAGTCAGTGGTCGAAATTTTATCAGACCGATGAATTTGAGCTGGAAAATATTTCACTCATTTTTAAAACATTATTTTTATTTTTATTTTCTTTTATTTGCAAAATAAAATATGGTTGCACTCATAAATTAGTTTTAATGAAATATACTTTTTAAGTTTTTATCTATTTTCCTCTGATGAATATTTTTGAATAATGAAGACAATGTTCCTTTTAAGTTTGGGGGAACCGTGCCTTAAATATTTTTGGAAGATGATTCTTGCATGAAGGTAGGTAAGTGGAAAGGTGTTCAACATCAATTGATTTTGTATGCTATGTTAGTCCGGATTTAGGTATGATCTTCTATTTACTTCAAGTATCTTATGTTAAGTAAATCATTAAATGAATGTTAATTTTAGAGAGCATGTATAGATTCACCATAAAATTTTTAATCTTCCTTAGAAAAATTAAACATGCATGAGGGTCTAATCTTTATGATTTAGGTAGAATTTCTTTGGATCGATTGAGCCTTTCCAGCCTACCCTATTAATTGTTATCCCTTGAAAACCCAGTTGAGCTATATGGCCTATATTTTTTTATTTAAACCCATGAATTAAGTAGCTCTTCCTAAATTTTTTTTGACCTCTTGTACCACTAAATCTTAACTTTGCTTACTTTAGATATCTTTGAGGATTAAGTTTTGGGGAGTTAATGAGGGACATTAGGTGTGTATTACAAAACACTCAGTGTTGAATTACATAAAGCTGTGTGCTCAAGAAGGTAACTCAGTAAAAAATAGTTGTTGCAAAAAGGAGTACTAGTGAGCACATGCTTTTGAAAAAAAAAATAGAGAAAAAGAGTTGGTTATTCAGTGGACAATTGCATTTTTGAAGGCCAAGGTAGGCTATGGTTAAGGTTACTAAACTTAAATCGTCAATCCTTTTCCCCTACCTTGAACCTAGCCTCATTACAACCCATATAAAGACCTATTGATTTCAATTGCTAAGCTAACTACATTAGTGGAGAGGAAAATGTTGAACTCAACATATGAAGACATATATCAAACCTAAGAAATGATTCTTGGTTGATTTAGGGAAGTTAAAATCTTTTTTTTTTTGTGAAATAAATTATAATCAATCAAACTAAATAACAAGGATTGTTAACATTTAAGGAAGTTACAATCTTTCTGAAGTGAATCAACTCTACTCGTAAAATTAACTATACAAATCATGATTTTGTTAACATTTAGGTACTTGAAGAAATATTGGATAATAAACTGTACATGAACTACATGCTTGAAAAATTGATTTGAGGGCATAATTTTCACTTTTACATGACCACTTGGATGAATTAAATTCTACATTATACAACATGCTTTTAAAATTACTCGGGACGAGAAATAATTTAAGTTTGGGGATGTGTAAACTATAAAATATATAGATATTTTCATCGCTCTTTAATGTATAATTTATGCAAATTCTGAGTAAATAAATAACTTTTTCTATAGTTTTATTATTAATTTGGTGATATTTTGTAATTTCTATGGAAATGTGTTCATTTAGTGAAATTTATGCTAATGCATAGTTTTTTTTATTTTTTGAGAATAAATGGGCTAAGGAAAAATATAGTAGAATTTTGTTTATTTTAGACAGATGCTGCTTGAAGCATTCTGATCCAGCATTATTGGGTTTCAAGTCACCTTAGAAGAGATTGAGACCTAGAGATGTCCGGATGGAGCCCGAGAACCATCAACCTACCATCTACATGAACCTGCCCATCAACATCCCTTGATTTTAGCTAATATCTTCCCTAATTCAAGAACATATTTACCCACCTTCCATGAATCAGGGATAACATAATCATAAGAGACTCAATGAGATTTTCTTCCCTTGATTCAAGCAACCATCTCCCCAAAAATAGCCACCATCTACCCACTTCCCTACAACCACTCAAAGGCCAGCCATACCACTCCCAATAATAGTGAATTCAACCTCCACTCTCCCCTAATCAAGGATGACAACTCCTTCCCTAAACTTAAGCCACAACCAAACACACAACTGCTAAAAATAACAGTCAACCCCTTACTTCTTCGCCAAGCAAGGGATGACAACTAGTTCTGCTAAAAGTAGTAAAATGGCCACCCACGTTCCTCATATCAAGTGAGAGAGAATCAAGGGTTCCCTTGTGAAAAATAACAAGTGACGTTGGGGCTTCAACAACTATAAAAGGGGACCTTCATTCATCCATTTTACATATAAGTTTTTAGAGAAAAACTCCTTTGAGTTTTATTGCCTTTCACATGGCTTGCTAAACACTTGATTACCACAAAATAATACATACACTTACCGAAAATGAGAGCAACTAGGAAGGATGACTTGAAGGCATTTAGATGGTTTAGTGTAACAACCTATTTTTCAATGGTGACGGAACAGTGGTTTTGGGACCATAAATTTTTGTCATGTTGGCCCGTAAATATTATTTAAGGAATATTTACAGAGTCATTAGATTCATATTAAAATTTGGTTAAGAAATTATAACATTTAGGTAGCTAATTAAAGAAAAAGGACTAAATTGTAAAAGATGCAAAACTTGTTAATTATTGCATTTGGATGATTTAATAGCTTAACTAATAAATTTTGGAGTGCCAATAAGGAAATTAAACCTTATTAGTAGATAGTGACGGTAATGGGGTTAAAAATTAAATAAAAATTGAAAAAAATTAGGTTTACTGGTAATTTTATAATTAATTCGAAATTAATAAACCAAATTGTAAGCAAAAGACATTTTTTCTTCATTTTCTCTTCATCTTTTGCTGAAAGCATAGGTTGGAGGTTCAGCTAGTTCATCCCTTTGCATGAGTAAGTTTTTTAGCCCTATTTTTAATGAATTTTATGTTTTTTAGATCGTTGCAACTAGGTCTAGCTAGCCTTTACCTTCGTTTTTAAATCTGTTAAAAAATTTAGAAGCTTTCATTGATGAATCTTGAATTTTTTTAATGATAAATATGTGTTTGAAGCTTTGATTGTGGTATTTGGTTATTTTGTGAAGTGATTTTAGTCAGTTTTTTTATTAAAGGATTAAACTGTTAAAATTTCAAATATTAATGGTCAATATGAAGTGTTTTGTGGAAATTTTAGCAAACTTGAATACTTGGCTATAATTTTTAACCTAGGAAAATGGTAAATTTGATGATTTTTAGGTTAAGCGCCTAAATTGAAAAGGTTGTAAAAGTTGGGGGAAATTGTGTAATTTTAGAAAATAAAAGTGTATAAAATGTAGAATAAATTGGAATATGAAATGTAAGCTAATAATTGGAAAATTTTATATTTTAGATCAAGACCCTGTTGATTTGCGTGGAAAAGGGAAATTTATGGAATAGTGTTTGAACTTTTGCAACTATTGCTACTCAGTCCAAGTAAGTTCGTACGGATTGTAATCTAATATTTTTAATGAATTTTATGATGACTTGATATGAAACAATGGATATAAGTTATACTATAGATGATGTAAGTTGTTTAGGAAAATGTTATTTATATCGATGATTGGGTCGGATGAACGCGAGATAGAGTACAATTGAATGATGGAGTATTATGCGAAGTTGGAATGGAGATTGATGAGGAGAGCTTTATATATTTTCCTAAGTATACTGAGGTTCAGCATTTGTTGCAAAATCTCGTGTTATACTACCCTGATCTAGCATGCTATAGGGGCGGATGTATAGCCTGCGGGCTAGGCATTTAGTGCCGTGGTGTGTTATCGATGGAAGTAGCTCTTATGAGCGTTTGGCGTGTTACCGGTTGGATTACTTGTGTACTCGTATCTGTAAGTCGTTCATCAATTCATAATTTATTGTACTATAACCTGTTTAATGATTTGAATAGCATGACATATACCTGATGTCCTCACTTGACTCTATTATGGATATGTATGTTTTCCCGAAAAATTACCATTTGAGCTTTGAATTGAATAATGCAATTCATCGGTTTAAGATTGTGGATGGCAAGAAACACTTATTGTTGAATTATTATTAATTGAATTGTTATATTTACTTCAGTAAGATTTGTTGTTTCTGTACGTCGAACTTATTAAGCTTCAATGAGCTTACTTGTGCAAATTTCTGTTTCTCACTCAAGTCACACTATCCATCTGATTTTGGTAGATCATGAACGTTTATTTTGGATTATATAGCATGTAATAGGCTTGTTTTGTCATTACTTTTCTTTTGGTATGTATATATGTACAGAGTGAGCCTAAGTGCAAGTTGGTAATATGAGCATCACTACATGATCTTGATGTTTACTTGGAAAATGTTTAGATAATGACTTGCTATGGACTATGAATGATAGAAGATGTTTCTGATATAAACTTGTAGTATAGGTATGAATAAAAGGTCTATTTGAATTGTTGTGATTTGATGTGCCTATGATAGGCATATTGGTTAGAAGTTAAGTTGTGTGAATTGGCGTGTTTTGGTTGATGATTTATATTGTTGTATAAATGTGTATACTTGTGGCCTGGTACACACCCATGCCACTTAGTTGTGTGCCGCACACGACCTGCGACACGACCGTGTGTATTAAGTCAGTGTGTTACACAGCCTAGCACACGGCTTTGTGGCCCAACTCAGTGAGTTACACGGGTAGGGACATGATTTGGGACATGCTCGTGTGTCCCAAATTCGAAAGTTACACGGCCTGGGGCATTCCACAAGGCCATGTGTCCCCTATTTTTTAATTTTTATATTTTCCTAAATTTTTTTGATTTGTTTCAAATTAGTCCTTGAGCGTTTTAAGATTAATTCTTTAGTCTCTAAGGCTCGATTTAAGCCTTGTAGATATAAGATATTATTGTAATTCGATTATGGTATTTCAGAAATTATAAGTGAAATAATCATGATTTACTTGTTTATTTTTGTTAACTTGCTGCAGCATTTCCGTAACCTTACTCTGGTAATGGATGTGGGTTTGGGGTGTTACATTTAGCATAAAGACGAGAAGGTGCATATCATGTCGATAACAAAAGATGATTGTTATATGCATAAACTAGGTAAATGTCCGGGAGGGTGATTTCTAGGTTAGTTTTAACATAGACATATGCTAATTAACTTAGAGACATAATAGGACTTCAACAAAAGCTTATACTTTAATTAAAATGGGTTTAATAAATTTTCATATTGCCACTCCTATCGTGATATTCTTTCTATGAATGCCAATAAATTCTTGTTAAATGAAATATTTATTTTAGTCTATTCATGTTTTGTTTTATTAAATCTTGTGTTTAATCTTCCTATTCTGATTATGTGACAGCCCAAAATTGACCCTAGTCGGGAAGTGGTTTCGGGACCACAAAACCGAGTCATAAAAATAATTAATTGCTATATTCTATGCTTATTATGTGTGTGCATGAGTATGTGGAAGTTTCATTCTCTAATTTTGCCAATTGCATGAGAAATTATTAAATAGGGATCGATATGAGACATGGTGAAATATGATAGGCTAATTTAAAATGGTCTATTAGTGCATGTACCAAAAACGGTGGTTTTGCATGTCAATTTACCCAAAAGATGAAGAGTGGCCGGCCAAGGGGTGATGGTGCTCCACTTATTCTAATTTAATATGTTTTGTTTAGTTAACAAATGGCTTAAAATAATTATAATAAAATTGAATAAAAGAGAAAAAGGGGAGAGGAGTGTTCATCTTCTTCTCCATCTTGCCAAAACCGAAACAAAAAGGAAAGAAATAGGGAAGTTTTCATTAAGGCAATTCGGCAACCCTTTTTCTAGCTGGAGGTAAGTTTTGAAATGTTGGTTTTAACTTCCTTTGTATGTTGAGCTAATTGTTGAAATGCATTTCGGCAATGTCATGAAAAATCAAACTTTTATGGTGGTTTGGGCATTAAGCCGTATATCAAGAGGTTAGGAGTAGAGGTTGTTTCATGTTGTATTGAATAAGTAGAGATTATTATGAGGTTGAAATTTGTGGAATTTTAGTTAAGTAATGCTTGGTACATTCGGCCATATGGGTTAATGGAATGTTTATTTTATTTGTTAATTTCTTTTATGAGAAATGGGTAATTGTTAAAGCCGAATGAGTTATGGAAGTTTTTATAAATGTATGAAGTTCAAGGTGCAAAATTTTAGTCTTGATGTTATGGATAATTCGGTTGAGATATGGGGAGAGGGAGTTGTCATTTAGGTTAAGATCAAAGGGATGAGCAATAGGCATTAAAAGGTGAAATGTGTGAAACTTAAAGTGTAAAAACCTATATGTAATTACATAGGAAATGTTAAAAAAAAAAACTAACATGGTATATTCGGCCATGTAGAGTACATCCTAGAGATATTATAATTAATTCCCTACAATCGACTAAATGGGTGATTAGTAAGGGTGATTGCCGAATATACTAACATACATATGCATGTGTAATTGGATTGTAAATATTTAGCAAGGCGGTTAAACTAGTTGATTTATTGATTAAGCTCAAGGAGTTAAAGGAGGAGAATCAAGCAAAGGCAAAGAAAAGATCATCGAGTAGCCGAGTTGGAACCGTCTTACCCAACACAAAGTAAGTCATGAAGCATATAGTTTGTATTAATTTAAATGGTCATAACGTCTATGTAATGATGCTGAATGGAATGATAAATATATATATACATGTATGCATGTGGTGATGAAAGTGTTGAATGAAAAGAAAAGAGGTGAGATGTATTGAGTCGTTGATCTCGGCACTAAGTGTGTGGGTATAAACATTTATGATCATGAGATTGGCACTAAGTGTGCGGGTTTAAATTGTATAGCACTAAGTGTGCAAGTTTGATTTTGTAGCACTAAGTGTGCGAGTTTGATTATATAGCACTAAGTGTGCGAGTTTGATTATATAGCACTAAGTGTGCGAGTTTGATTATATAGCACTAAGTGTGCAAGTTTGATTATGTAGCACTAAGTGTGCGAGTTTGATTATATAGCACTAAGTGTGCGAGTTGATTATATAGCACTGAGTGTGCGGACTTAATATATACTTTTGAATCGCTATGGACACTAAGTGTGCGACATTATTAAGTTGATCACGGACAGCGGATCGGGTAAGTACCTTGAGTTCATGGCTAATAGGCGCTATGTTTATATTTGGAGTTGAGCTTGGTAAGTTTGAACCTATGTGACAATTATAATTGAAGTCACGTACATAAGATTTATCGTGGAATAGGTGAAAGGTCGTTTAGTTGTATGATTGTAACGAAAATACAATGATGTATGAAAATGCCTCAAATATCCTATTGATTAGTATATGGAATGTGAATGCATGACTTGGTATGAGATTGAACCGATAGGTCTAAGGAACTATGGTATGGTTCAGTATGGATGGAGTAACTAGCCTCGTTCCATTTTGTTTCCTCTTGTGATAATGTTATTAATGGATGGTAGTGCATTGCTTATGACTTACTGAGTTATATACTCACTCGGTGTTTCCTTGTCACCTATTTTAGGTTTCTTGGACTCGTCTCTTTTTGCGTGATCGGGCCGTCATCGAAGTCATCACACCGGCTAGCAACTTTTGGTATCTTCTTTTTAGTCGGTCTAGGAGAACATTTCGGCATGTATAGGCTAATATGTTTTGTTGAAATTTGGTATGTAAACTTTTAGCCATGCGAAAATGACATAAATGTTCGGTTGGATTTGGTTCTATAATGTTAGGTCGTAAGTCTTGGAAATTCGATTTTTATGCCATATGTCATGGTTGATTATTTTTGGTGTCAAAATTCATGATATGGCAATAGTGTAGGAGGGAGATGTTTGACAATGATTAGCCCTTGGCATGGCTAGTCATGATCATGATTTGTGATATGTATGATGAATTACTAGTTAGATCAAGGAGAAATCACGAAATAGGCATAGTTGCTTTAGTAACAGATGCTGGCAGCAGCAGTGACGCGAGATTGAAAAATCACTAAAAATAGTAGGAGTGGAATTAATTAATAAATAAATTATGTAATCGAAGCTCGATGAGTCTATTTTCATATAGAAGAAACGAATGACCATATGAGCTGTATGTTAGGAGATAATTAAACTCTTGTGAAACAGGGCCAGAGCGATTTCTGGATTCCCTGTTCCGACTTTGGAAATTCATTATAAATTAACCAGAGATAATTAGAAGTCATGCCATATGTGCATAGATTCCCCTTCGAGTCTAGTTTCTATAGAAACAAACGACATCAGTAATGAAGCCCTGTACAGGGAGATATCCAAGTCGTAATGTGCAAAGGTCAGTGTAGTCGATCCCTGTAACATGGGAGACTTTGACTAATAAACTGTACTAATTGGCCCAACCAAAAATTCTAGAAAAAAATATGTAGATGGGCATATGAGTCTAGTTTCAGGGAAAATTTACGGAACTGGATTTCGAGTTTCAGAACTCAAGATATGATTTTTAAAGCGACTAGTACGCAGATTAGCAGCTTGTCTGGGAAATTTTTTTTAAGTGGTTTGAAGTCTGTTAGCACCTCGTGTTCGACTCCGGCGACGGCCTCGGGTTCGGGGTGTTACAGATTATTTTCTGCAAGGTATGTTGTTTTATTTTGTGGGTCTTTAAATTTTGATTACTTCCATATTAACCTAAAGTGCGACTCTCATCTACAATATTCTCTTTTATTTCTTTTTTTTCGAATTGATTAAAATTGACTTTGCAAATAATTCTCTTTTACTTCTTTCATTCTCTTCCTCAATTTCTCCTTTTCATCTTTTCTGCAGCTACTACATACAACAACCAATTCTCTTTCTCCCAATAGGAAAAGTAACATAAAATGGCATTCAAGGCACAATCCAAACGTTATTATGCAATGTTCTAAAAATAACCTAAAAATGAAAATATATCTACTTAAGTACATGCATTTAATCAAGTTTAGAGGCTTAAAATATAATCTTTTCAAGAGTTATCAGTAACCCATCTGATATATAGGTATAGGAAATGAGCATAAAGTTTGCAAAATACTTAGATCCATATATAGACTGATGCGATCTCAGTCAAGGACTCAACCAAAATAGCTTGCGATCCAATTGAGCTTCCAACGGGGCCAATCACTCATGGCCGAGCCAAAAGATTCAAGAAAGCTATCTCGGGTCTTGTTGATCAAGTTTGGGGAGAAGCTGTAGCAAGATTCATTGATCGGGCTTGAGAATTCCCTCTATGTGTTCCATACAACTTGCTTCAAGCCAATTTTTATTTCAGCTAGCTTAATTCGACTGCTAGAATAAGGACTTAAATTATTTTATTTAATTTAGTTACTTAAGTTTAAACATCATTAATAGTTCAAACATCATTAATTTTTGTCTTTAATCAAGTACTAGTTTTAGATAACATTAATATGTGTTTACATTCTGTCTTTAGTCAAACATTATAATTGCGTGTCTAAGTTTAATACAAATTAAGTTATGTTTAAACGTTGTCTTAATATTGCATTTAACCGAGTTTTCAATTTTTCTTTCAGGATGTTCACATTGGCAGCTGAACATGCATGTATAGTTTCAGATACATTGGACTGAATTTATGAAGGGACATGCACTAGGACATTCATGCATATGGAAGCTGCTGGGTACACTCTTCCAAGCATTTATTCGTGAAAAGCTATGGCACCAATTGAGTCCACACTTGAACTGATCAATCAGCTGCTTTGTTCACACCAAAGGGACTGTCCAAATCCTGTTGTTCACACCAAAGACTTTTCAGGTGCCTCAAGTAGCATTAAAAAGATACATGCACATTCGGTGTTCCAAAGTGGCATTAACTTATGTTCATACCATTCTTAACCGATCAGTTCCTTGATTATTCAACTCAACTTCAAAGTCCATAAATTGACTACTTGGGAATTGCAATTGACAAAGCTGATGGCAACTTCCATACCTAGAAGTCTTCAAGAAATTTACTAGATAATTCAATAGACTTTCAGCTCCATTTAATCTGATTGTAACATGCCTATTCAGCTGACCTCTTTACAGCCTATAAATATTAGGCTTGAAACATGTAAAAAGAACTTTTGATCCTTTGATGAATTTTAATATATTTCTGAGTTGTTCAACTCTCATTGTTCTTTTGTAACTCAAATTGACTTATCTAGCTAGTCTAGTGGCGTCAGTCTGATTCCTTTGTGAACTTATCGATTTTTACAAGTGTGGCATTCATCTATACCATTTGGTTCCTATCTCCAATAGATAGTGGTTCACGGTTCAAACTATCATTCGTTTTCCATCTTAAGAGCTATTCTAAGAATTGGGTCGATATTCTCTAATATTGGTTCGTTCTTCAGCTATTAAGCCCATCCTTGACTCGTCCATCTACCATATCAACCAAACAACCCCTTTGTTAAACCTATCATTTTTCGAAATCAGCCTTTTGACATACTAAGCCCTTACTACTTAATTTTACGATCGAGAACACAAGAGACTCGAACCAACTAACAAGTACGAGATTGCATCATAGACTTAAGTAAGCATCCCACTCATGGAATCAAAGATTTTATCAAGCAATCAAGAATTTTGGATTTGAGCAAAACGTAGATGAACATTGTGTTTACAAACGTTTAAAGGATGAAAAGGTTATCTTTCTCGTTCTATATGTCGATGACATTTTACTCATTGAAAATGATGTAGGGACATTCTCATCGATTAAACTATGGTTAACTTGACAATTTAGCATTAATGACTTGGGAAAAGCTAATTTTTTTCTAGGTATTTGAATCATGAGGGATCAAAAGGCACTATCTCAAGCTTTATACATAGACAAGATATTGGAGCATTATGCAATGACCGATTCGAAGTAGGCAAATCAACCCTCCGTATCAAGATTTCATCTCTCTTTAGAGGATTATCCTAAGACAGAAGAAGAAAGAGAGAACATGAGAAAGGTTCCTTATGCTTTGATAGTAGGAATTCTCATGTATGTTATGCTATACACACGCCCAGATATTTGTTTTGCACTGGAGTTGGAAGTCAATATCAGGTGAATCTAGGACCAAGACACTGGCAAGCAGTTAAGCATATACTCAAGTATTTATGGAGAATAAGGGATTATATGCTTATGTATTCTAGAGGAGATCTCACTCCTATCGAGATTTGAGGAAATCGACATCAGGCTGTGTTTTTGTCCTAGATGGTGGGTCCATAGTGTGAACAAGTGTCAACCAGGGTTGTACTGCTAACTTCAATATGGAGGGTTGAATATGAGGTATGGAAAATCTATGGCACTATAATAGTGTGGATATAGCTAATCCCAAATTAACCACATAAGAACAAAACACTTAAGGGGGACAGTAGTGTTTGATGGGATGGTAAACGTAGTCAAAGATCGCATATGAGGACAAACCCCAGGGATTTGTTTAGCCAAGACTCTTATAGCTAGAGAGCTCTTTAGGAAACATATGGAGGGGCACAAGAATGTGAAATATGACTCATCCACTTCACCAGGGCAAGTGGGATATTGTTGGGTCTAGTGCCCTAAGTGTAGTATTTTCGTCAATATACACTTGTAATTTTTTAACAGATTGGTTAATAAAATAAATTCATTAATTACATTAGTATAGTTTGTATAATTGTTCTCACATGGTTTTTGCATACAAAGCATAATGGAAGCAAATATTGTTCATTGGTTGTCTAATGTTTAACTAATATTAAGTGGTATTATATGGTCGGATCGTAGTACGGAAATACAACTTGTATTAGTAGATGAACCTAAACATGTCCTTAGTCTAATCAGAAATGAGCAAACCAATTTAAAAGATTAATATGTCATCTATCAAGTCCAATTAGGAAGATGGCTTATCTTGGGCATCGAAGCGGATGGCTTCTAGAAGATAGAGGCATAGATGTGATTGACAGTATATTGGACTAGACCCAAGCAGAATAGATCTTGAATTTGATTATGAATTTATTCACTTTTACCGTTCATAGTGTGGCATACCTAAATCCTGAGTGGATGGCAGACTGTGTATGAGTGACTCGTACACTTTGATGTAAGTAAAAGCCTAAGTTCAAATAGATAACCGAAAGCTGGTGCATTGGGTGTACAACTTCTGTAGTATGTAGCTTCATTCACAACTGTGGAATTCATTGCCCAAAACATGGGTAAATTGTCTCCTCTCATTGGCATTACATGGTTGATGAAAAGTAAATATGGCCATGGGTCGTCCACTTTTGTGATGGATGACTTGATCACTAATTGATAATGATTGACTTTTCATGAAGAAATATGTAATGGTTACCATGAGATAAAATAAGATCATATTGGGAGAATGAATATTATCCCAAGGAGATCAAGGATATCCTATGAGGGTAACACACTAATTACAAGGTCAATGGACGAGTATTAAGTAGCTGCTTTCGTAATGGTATGTCGTTGGGAGAGCTTGGTCACAATACTATAGTGGAATGACTTTGTGAGTAAATGAGTTTATAACTAATAGGCAAAAAACCTAAACTTAATTATAAACCATTTGAGCCTCAACTACATATGTCCAATTAGTCTCTCCGCTAGATCGTTGAAATCATAAATGAATTGTATGTTTGAATAAAAATGAATGGAATGAATAGAAAAGAGAAATGGGAAACATTCAGGAATAATTATGGTTTTCTCCCAAATGGAGAAATGGAATCATTTGAAAATGAATGTAGGTTTCTAAAAATGGAAACGAAAATGAAAATGGAGACTTGCAGTCCTATATAGGATTACTTAAAAATGATGAAAGAATGAGTTTATGTTTTTGGATTGTTTTGAAGCCCGAAAATGAAAATAAACCATTCGGTCATAGTGAACATGTTAAGTTGTGACATATTGAATGAATTTTCTCAAAATTTTACTGAGGGTACAATTGTCAAAATTTTACTAGAGTAAAATTGGAATCAGAAAATTATTTAATATGTAAACATTAAAGTTTATTTTATGAAATAGAAAAATCGAATCGGCTTGGATCACATTACAGAGTACTAGGTCAAAAAGGCCCATGAAGTACTCGTACTTGGACCCAATGTGAGAGAGGCCCAAAACCCCTCATATAACATGAAGGCAGCAGCAACCCTAGTAAAAATATAAGGGTGAGTCATTCACCCCTCTCCTACTCTAAGTAGGATGTTATTTTTCTATTCAAAATAAACCTTTATAACTCTACAAGGGTTCTACCTTCTCTTCTTATAAATAGATGGCACTAGTAGAACTATTAACACAAGTTTTGAGAGATTGTTATTCTGCCAACAAATAAAGAGAATTTATTCGCAACTTATAAACATATTTTTCAAAATAACAATTTTACCAGTTTCTATTAAAAAAGAGAGAATTTCTGTTTTCACCCCAAAAGGAAAACTTTTTCTAGTTCTATGTTTTGGTTCAATTGATTTGATCCCACACTCGAAGCAGTTCATGGTATGAGAATAGAAGAGAAGATCATTTGGTTATGGTTTATTGCTATAAATATCACAAACCGGGTCATTTTTAAAATTTTTAAATTTTCACTTTGCAAGAAAACCGTTTTCAAACCAGGTTTTTTCCAACAACCAGTACATCTTTTTTCATGAAAAGTCAACTACTATTAAATAGTAATTAAGTCATTCATCACAAAGACGAACGACTCGTAGCCACAATTTACTTTTCATTTATCACGTAATGTCAATGAGAGGATATCATTTAATCATAAATTTCTCGTTTTCGCTCATTGGCACTCCTGCCTGGTGGTATAGAGCCGTTACAAGGTGAGGAAAGAATAGTTCAGCTTTTTTGCTCTGTACACACCGCTTCATTTCTCGAAAGATCCAACGCCCTACGCAGACCTGTTTACACTGCATAATACCATAAAACAAAGCTGCTTGAAATACATTAACATTTGAAACATTCAATGCGGGTGCAATTCTAGTATCAAAGAATTGCATCCACATTTTAGCAACAGGAAACATAATAGCTTGATTAAAATTTGTGGGAAGTTTAGTGTCCAATCATGAATTCCACTACTGTGAATAATGCTACGTATTGCAAAAGTCGTATACCCAATGCATCAACTTTCGATTCCTCATGTAATCAAACTCAGACTTTTACTTACATCAAAGTATACGAGTCACACATACATGGTCCATCATCCACTCAGGATTAAGGTATGTCACACTATGAATGTCATAAGTGAATAAATCCATAAACAAATTTAGGATCTATTCTACTTGGGTCTTGTCCAATTTACTGTCAATCCAGTCAGCCACATATATGTCTCTATATTTTGGGAGTCATCCGCTTTAGTGCCCAAGACAAAACATCTCCCCAATTAGACTTGATAGATGACATATTAGTCTTTCAATCAGTTTGCTCATTCTTGATTATACTAAATACATGTTTAGGTTCGTCTACTAATATAAGTTGTATTTCCGTATTATGATCTGGCAACGTAATACCATTTAGTTTTAGTTCAACATTAGACAACCAATAAGCTAATATTTGCTTCTTTTTGCTTTACATGCAAAACCATGTGAGGACAATATACAAAGGATATTAATGCAATCTATGAATAATTTTATTAATGAATCTGTTCGAAAAAATTACAAGTTTACAAACGAATATATTATACTTAGGGCACTAGATCCAATAGTATGCACAAGTAACATCCGTTTGATCTAGAGAAAACAAGCAATCTAATGGATTTATAAATTGTGGAACGTGTTTTGGATTCTCATCCTCGATATAAAAAAGGATGGGGAAAAGTGGTTAACACAGCAACATCTTCCTCCAAACATACAGAAGGTGAAACTTCATCTTTCCAAGGTGTTGATGATTTTCTATCAAAAACCTCACTGATATGGCCTCTCTACTAGTTTTGTGGCAAATGGTTCGCGATCTCCAAGCCAAGGTTTAGTAGCTAATTGTACAAGTTCAACCACGAGCAGTCATGCATCTACTGTCACAAGCAATTGATAATCATTCCTCCGATAAATCTAATTTTAAAGCTACTAATTCGACTCCAAGATGTAGTCCTGTCACCAGCCTTCGTAATCATACCATTTAGTCCATCATACCATGTATGACTATACGTTACTTTCAACTACAACTTGCATTATGTCTTTTTTTTTATGGCTTTGTGTTTTACTGTTTGAACCTTAGTAGTTGTATTTAACTTTTTGTTTCGTCAACTTTATGTATTTGCACTCATTTTGTTGCTTTATTTAAATTATGACTTTTGATAATTTTTCATTGCTTATTTTTTGCGACGTTTTTATTCATTCCATTACCTTTTAGTCAAAAAAATAAAAGTAACTAAAAGTATCCCTTTTATGATGTTTTTTATTCTTTCGTTACCTTTTAGTTAAAAAAATAAAAGTAACTAAAGTGTGTTTTTTTTATGTTTTTAAAATTATTATTCTTGACAATTTCTATATGTCACAAAATAAGAAAACAATTCAACGTTTTGGATCGACTTTTTCGTGACATTTTTAAACATCACAAGAGAAGAAATTAATTTGTGACGCTTTTGATTGGTCAATGTGGTGCTTTAAAAAGTAACATAACAGAAAAGATACCTTTCACATTTTTTAAGTATCACGACTTTTAGTTACATTACATCTGTGACGTATTCTTACTTTTTGCCAAAAATGTCACGAAAGGTCAAAACTTACTTTTTTGTGACGTTTTTGGTATTTCCATAACATTTTTGAAATTTTACAAAAATTCATTTTTGGAGCCATGTTTATTTATATATAAAATCAATGGTTAAAATTTAATCACATATCTTTTAATCCAATGATCCATATTTAATTTCATTAAAATATTTCTTATCTGTTAATTTAATATTCAAAAATATTTTTTAAGGTAGAACGACTAAAATTCCTTTAAAGATATAGATTCCAATTTTCACGAGGAAGCATGAGAGACAACACTAGTCCGTCATCAAAACCACACCTACTCAAATAGAAAACAATTGGTAAAAAGATCTCTATGGTCTCTCTCAATTTTAACATTGAACAAATTGGTCATTTTAAAAAAATAGAGCAATTTAATCTCTACCATTTTCGAAAGTGAGCAACTAAGGACAATTAATCCAATGTTAATGTTTTTTTTATCAATTGTACATCTTATTATTCACATAATAACAAATTTAGCCCTTAAATTTTAGATATTCTGTCCGTTTGGTCTTGATTTAACAAATTTAACCTGTGATATTTACATATTTTATCAATTTGGTCCTAATTTAATAAATGTAACCCCCCAAACATTTACACATTTTGTCAATGTTTACATTGAATATATAAACATCAATAGTAAATTTATTATTATATCAATTAAAATTATGCACAATTAACAGAAAATATTGACATCGTGATTAATTTTCCTTAGTTGCTCACTTTCAAAATTAATAAAGATTAAATTTTTTTAATTTTTTTAAAAGAACCAATTTGCTCAATATTAAAATTTAAAGAGATTGGATATATGTTTTTACAAAACAATTCTTTCCCATTCAATGCTAACTATTTTGGTCGCAAGAAACTAAAAATGAAAGAAAAATTGTAAAAAGAAAAATATCATTTCCTATAATAAAAAAATTGAAAGTTGTTTGATTGATCTTACGCGCCCCAGCACTTCAAATCACCTATAACCAATTCTACTCGAAAGTAGAATAGCTACGCTTCTCATTTTGCATCAATATCCCGAACATACCCTCAATACTGTTTGGAACTGTCATTTATAGTTATTTATTGTCCACCTCGTAATTTCATTCACATTTCACACCATTTAATTTCTACCCCTCGGGAAAACTTCCATTTTCTTTGTGTTTTGTTGAAAAGAATAGAGAAATAAAATTTTATTCTCCGCTTAATAAAAAATTCGATCTCTTCCGCCTTTAAACGGAACTACATGGCGGTTAGTGCTTCTTTTTTCTTTCGTTTTCTCATATCTTGTTTCGTTGACTAAAACAATTTATACTTTTTAACAATTCGGATTCAACTTCAAGATCTAATGTTATTCTTGTTTTGATTTAAATATCGTTAATTGAGTTTGTAATATTTTTTTCTCCTTTTTCGATTAATTCCATCGGGAAATGAAAGACAATTTGTAATTCTTTTTAATTGTTTAAGGTTTCATATAGAATCTAATTTAATTTTAGTATTCTGCAATTGTTATACATTTGATTTTCTTTTCAATTTCATCTGAAAATGAAAAGAGAATTTGTAATTATTTTAACTTTTTAAGGTTTCAATTATCTAACGATATAATGTAATTTAAGTTTTGTATTTTGCAACTTCTATGCATTTGATTTTTTTCCTTATTTCGTTACATAATGCGATTGTTTTTTTTTCCCGATTCTTAGCAATTTATAATATATTTTCCATTTGTTTGTTTGTAAATATTTTTGGACTTTACTAATAAAGATTTCTTTATTATTTTGGATTTGTATGTAAACTATACATTGATCTGTTTGATTTCACTTCGTTGCATACATAACAATTTTGAAAGCTGGTACACATTAATTAGGGTGTAAAAAATTGCTTAATTAATGCTTTCTTCAATTTTTGAAAAAAAATGCAGAGTTTAGCTCGCTCTAATGTAAATGCATTAGACCTTCCCTGATTCTTTATTATCTGAGTTATTAACTTCCTACGAGGTTGAAACCTAATGGAAATTTTGTTTTGACGTTAGACTAAAAAGATATATGGGATATTTTCTCCTTAAATGCAATGGGGGATTGAAGATGATTTATCAGTTTTAGCCTTTTAGGGGTTTATTTGTAACTTTTTCCGTCTTTTTTATTTTTTGACAGACCCAATCTGTGAAAGTGGGAAACGTTTCCTTGGGTGCATCTGAGAAAGATCTCAAGGAGTTCTTTTCCTTCTCCGGTGAAATTGCATATGTTGAAATGAATGGGTTAGTATTGCTCCGACCCTTCATTTTTCATGAGCTATCTGTATTCAAGAACTATAGCTGATTCATAGCTGGATGTGTTGGCATATATATGACCTTCCAACTGACCCTCTAAGAAAAGGCTTTAAAAAATGAACATACCTGTGTTAGACATAATGTCCATTTCCAACATTCACACCCAATTTGGTATGGGATACAAAGAAAATTGAAACTAATTCTTCTGTCTTCTGGCACATGTAATTTTACCATTATATTAATGTCTGAAATTTTGAAAATGCTGTCTGGTCTAAGTTTGTTATGTTCCTGTATCTATTTTGTTCAGTGATAATGAGCAATCTCAAGTTGCATATATTACTTTCAAGGACTCAAAGGGGGCAGAGACTGCTGTTCTTCTTTCGGTATGCATCTTGAGTTTTTCCTTATTATGTTAATTGTTGTCACCAACTCTTCCTCATGCATCACGATATTAGAGTTCATGCTTTTGGTAGAATGAAAATTATCAGTCTAATAGATATCGGAATAAAATGTTGGTCTTTAGTGGTATCTCACGTGTGATGTGCTTTCAAGAGCGAATGCTTGATGCATTGTCGGTGGATCACATTACCAATGCCCATTTTGTTTAGAGTAATTTCTCACTTAAAAGATAGCAATCATTGTTACTAGAAGATTTGCTGATAACATATGTAAATCCTTCTATGCATTTGACTGCGTACATTTGTATTTATATCTTGAATTTATACTATGCTTCTTTTATGATAATTGATTCAAGGGAACTGATCAAATCTCGTTCCACTTCTCAATGGTGCTTAAAACCTTTGTGGCAGACGTTTCAGTTTGCACGTGTTTTTCCGACTTGTGAACTGTTTATTTGATTTCGCAAAACAACAGTCATGTTGGCCATTGGAATATGTGGTACAAAAGCATTTATTCTGATATAGTTTGCATTTAGTTCTTCAATGCTCAACTTTGTGTTTTAGGTTAATATCATAGTTCCAAGATGTACTTATTTTTGTTTCCCTTTTCCTTTTTGTTGGTTAGAATCGTTATCTTTCTTAGCAAAGATTAATTCGACTTGATTTTTATAGATCAAATTGTTTTACTCATGTTTCCTCTTACTCTTTTTCATATGATTCTGATGGTCATATTATTGTTAATTGTTGAAGCTTCAAAGTTTGGATTTTTCATGAAAGAGCCTTTTCCATTGAAGGTTCTCGTTGATTGATTGTGTAGATTGTTTTTTTAATATAATTCTTACAAGTTCAGCTTACATGGTTTTCTTCAGGGGGCAACAATTGTTGATCAGTCTGTTACCATAGAATTAGCTCCTGATTACAAGCCACCCGCCTCTGCAACACTTGTAATGTCATAACCTATGCTTCTCTGCTTTGATTTCGTAAATTATAATTTTAACTTGAATGAATTGTTTGATAACCTCAGGCAACAGAGAACAAAGGTTCTGCCAATGCTGAATCTGCTGTCCAGAAAGCAGAAGATGTTGTAAGTGACATGCTTGCCAGAGGATTTATTCTTGGCAAAGATGCATTGAACAAAGCAAAGACCTTTGATGAGAAGCATGGGCTGACATCAACTGCTACTGCCACGGTTGCTTCTCTGGACGAGAAGATTGGTTTCACTGAGAAAATCAATGTTGGCACAACCATTATGAATGAAAAAGTGAGGGAAATGGACCAGAAGTATCAGGTGTCCGAGAAGACCAAGTCGGCCTTGACAGCTGCTGAGCAAACGGTGAGCAATGCCAGTTCTGCTCTCATGAAGAATCAGTATGTTTTAACTGGAGCCACTTGGGCTATGGGTGCTTTCAACAAGGTTGCTAAGGCTGCGGGCGATGTGGGGCAGAAGACGAGAGAAAAAGTTTTGGCCGAGGAACAAGCGAAGAATCCAGAGGGAAATGCACAGGTTAATGAAGCTGAATCTGTCAAAGCTGCTGAGCCTGCTGAAGGTGGCAAGCAACCTTCCAATCCCCCATCTACACAAGATAAAGTTGTGGGTGAGCAACAAGCTCAGAAACCAGAGGGGAATGCAGAGATTAAAGAAGCTGAATCTATCAAAGTTACCCTGCTGTAGGAGAGCAATCTTCCAAGCCCTAATCAGCACATTATTTAATCCTTTCATTTACAAAGACCGTAAATAGCAACATGGGAAGCATGGATGGCTTGTCATCTGGACATAGTTGAATGTAGGATAGTTTGTCCACATATTGTTTTATACAGGGATAGCAATGGTGCTAGCTGGGTGGAGATTGCTTTATCCATCTCCACTATAATCACTCCATTGCTCCATGTCATTCTATTCCATTTTTTTATTATTTATTTATAACCTAAAATTGTAAAAGAATAATCTATCTATACTACCATATAAAAGCTTCTTTCACACCTGGCAACGTTATTAACAATTTTGGTTAAATTTCGATCTATTTTTTTAATTATATAAAAATGGTCAAATTTTAATTTCAGTCCCAATGTTATATTCAAATTTAAGATTTAATATTTATATTTTAGTTTTTGACATAATTGGTACCTCAAGGTTTATTCAATTTAAATATTTTATTCTACTTAAAAAGACTAATGTAAATTTAACAAAATGTTGATATTATTAAACTTTTTGTTAAATTTAGATACATTAAAACATAATATTTTGTCACGCAATTATTAAATATTTTTAAAAAATATATATAGAATGCCATACAAGTAAAATGCATTTCTGAATTTTTTTTTTTGCTCTATTTTGTTGCTCATGGGGCTGTTTAATTTACTACTTTCACACTTGGTACCATCTTGTTTGAATTTGTTTCAAACTTGATATCTTGCCTGCTTGTTATGCACTTTGACTAATCATGCTTTATAAATCCTTTGGGATTTCAGATATGCTTGGTTGACTAATTGATAAATAAGCATACATGTTTGTAACCTAAGGTGATAAGGGGAGTTTTTAATCATGATATTTGGTGATGCATTCTCCTAGGGAGAGTTTTTTTTTTTTACATGCTGAGTTTTTAATGATGATTGACGATGTTGCTTATTCGAGCCTGATGATGATTTCTATTGGAGAATACTTTCTTTATGAATTCGGCTTATGTTTTCAAGTTTATATTCCATGCTTATAATATATTTGAACTCTTGGTTGACAATATGATGCATTTTGAAAGGGGAGTGTTTTATTTGAAGAATGGTGCTATGTTTTATAAGGGAGACCTATTATATTGATGGCTTGGAAACACTTATTTAACACCTTTAACCTGTCTCTGTTATCGGATTAAGGTTACAGAGTATTACCGAGCAAAGTAGAACATTTAACTTCACAATAGAAACAATTATACAAATTAAATGTTAACATTTAATAATTGAATCTAATCATGGTAAAAATACACTTACGGGCCTTAAATCAAGCCTACAGGACTCTAAAAATAGTTTGGGAACATTCTAGGATCAATTCGAAACAAATTAGAAATTTTAGAAAATCTTGAAACTAGGGGTCACATGGCCGTGTGACATAGCCCAAACCGTGTCGACATTCGAGTTTTGGACACAGGCCGTGTCCCAGCCTGTGTGTCTGCTTGTGTGGGTTTTCGAAATAGGGTCACACGGCCGTTTTGCTAGTTGTGTGCCAAACCGTGTGTGCATTTGATGTTGGGTCATATGACTGTGTCTCAGACCATGTGACACACGATCGAGTGGGGTGGCTGTATGTGGCACACGGCTATATGACAGCTAGTGTCCCAGGCCATATGCTTCATAGATTGCCCCTAAAACAAGCCATTTCAAACCCAATTCTAGCACACCAAGACACACCATTTCCACAAACATTCATATGACCAAAATACATTTTAAACACACTTAAAACATACCAATTCTATCAACTTATAAGACTAACCAATGTACCCAAAAAAAGGTACCACAATCACAAACCAAACATAATCCCATTCAACATCTTAAGATTATTCATTCTGCATAAATCAAACATACCAAACCATTTCATAAGCATACCATTCAATCATGATTTACGTACTTTAAAAAGGTCATACACAAGTGCAACATTACTTATTTATATCACCACTTGCACACAACCTCAACTAGGCATCCAACCACAATTAAACTCATCATAGCTTAAAACAACCAAGAAACCAAGATTACATTAAGCCCTATACATGCCATTTATAACAAAAAAAGCTACCAAAATGATCAACTGATAGTGTGACTATGCTTCGACGAGATTCCAACCGATTGAGCTTTCCAATGGTATACAAAACAAAGAAAAACAACTACATTAAGCAAATAGTGCTTGGTAAGCTAGCATAAAAGGGAACTTAAACTTACCGAATATAAAATGATTAAACCATTCAAACATTTCTCATTAGATCATATGAATATTTTTCTTTCCTATCCACATCACTTCACAAAGTTAGAAAATGTAACAATGTACATGTAATCCAACCAAATCATGAAACATATCACAACAAGCTTTCAATATATATTTCATTCTCCATATATTCAATTAACACTCTTTTCATTTCAAATACATATATAAAATTTTTTTCCTTTTCATCTTCTAAAAACTTAAATCATTCCATATACACACATAATAGATAAAATCTTTAATCACCTGTTAAACCAAATGAAACAATGACTTATAATGGCATAAAGCATTACCCATACACATATTTAAAACTTAATTCAACCTTTTATTCACATAATAAATTCAATCCATGAATTTAATACTCATAAGTTCTTATTCACATACCTAACCATAGAACTTTGATATAATGGCCATTCCCTTACTATCCTTTTCAATACCAAACATCTCAAAATAGATTGATACACTGCTCCAATCAAATAACTCATTATTGGCACCTAGTACCTGACAGATAATTTTGTAATGAAGTTTTGCGCCCAACGCTAGCCGGTCAAACTGACAAATATTATATATGTGTGCCCAACATTGGTCAGTGAAATAGACAATTATTATATATATGTGGTCAGCACTGGTCGGTAAAACTGACAAATTAATGTGTGCCCAGCACTGGTCAATGAAACCGACAAATATTATACATATGTGTGCCCAACATTGGTTGGTGAAACTGACAAATATTATATATGTGTGTGCCCGGCATTAGTCAGTGAAACTAACAAATATTATATATATGTGCCCAGCACTAGTCGGTAAAACCGACAATTATTATATATACCTTATACCTCAAGATACGTAATCATATAATCCTACTTCCATCATCTCATAATTTAACTCCTTACATTATCCATATTAATCAACTTCAATCTATTCAAACCAACAATACAACTCCATAAATATAACATTTCCATACAATTAGTTTAAGGCTACTTATTCATTCATCCATTATTAATCGTTCATTGTATTAATATATTTTTCATCATAATTCCGAGTCACTATTACATGTATACAATTGTTATATGTATATATAAATATTAAAGTTCATAAGTAAATATTAAATAGTTTGACTTAAAGCATTACGAACTTACCTCGACAAAAATAGTTGTAAAAACAAAACTAACGACTAATCCGACACATTAGTTTTTCCTTGGTTTAGATCCATTTGATTCATTTCTCAATCTAAATAATAATTTTCATTCAATTAAACCATTCAAATAACTTAATATAATTAATTCAACTTATAACCCTTATCAATAGGAAATTTACAAAATTACACCTAATATTTTACCTTTTATGCAATTTAGTCCCTAAACCTGAAACCTGCAATTTAACCACTTTTAATTAAAATTCATGCTAAACTATTCTCAATAGGTTCACAAAAAACCCATATTTTCCATCATTTCTCATTATTATCATTGAATTTTACTATTTTCTTAAATAACTTAACCAAATACTTATATTTAACTACCAACTTAAATAATCTATCAACCATATTCAAAAATACTTCAAACTCATTCATAAAAAGTCTCTAAACCTTTAATGGTTTAATGAATTGACCCCTGGGCTAGCTAAATTAAACTAAAATGGTACCAAAAACATAAAAATCATTAAAAACGAGACTCAAAAACATACCATCATATAAAATCATCATGGAAAAAAGCTTCCCCTTTCAAAAATGGTTTTCAATTTCCCAAATAGAAAATTGGAGAAGATGATGATTATTTTAACTTTTTTTATTACTTATTTATTAATTTACTAGTTTACCCTTTTAATAATTAACCTTATAATTAACAAAACATGTCCTTAATTTTCCACCACCCATCTATATGGTTTAATTACCATTTAAGCCCATTATTTTTCCTTTTCATATCTATTTGACCCATTTAACCAATAGAAATCAACTTTTGCAACTTTTACAATTTAGTTCTTTTCATTTAATTAACTATTTAAACGTTAAAATTTATTGACCAAATTTTAATATTACCCTAATAACACTCCGTAAATATTTTATAAAATATTTATGGGCTCGGTTCATAGAAATGAGGTCCCAATACCTCTTTTTCTAAAACCACTTGAATTTAGAGACTTTTCACTTGAACCTAATTATTCGTTCAAAAAACATAAATTATAAAATCAAAATTTATTATAACAATTGACTCGTAAATATTAAATAATAATATTTACGAACTCGCTTGTTGGATCTATGGCCCCAAAATCACTGTTTTCAACACTATTATAAAATGAGTTGATACAACTTATATGACAATCATTTGCTAAAGAGTTTCACCAAAATGTCAAAGGGGGGATTGTTTGAAACTTTAAATATATGTTCATTTCAACTATTACATGACATATTCAAACATCAGTAGAGACAATAGGTTGGAATAGTTAAAGTGTATCTTGATTGGTTGACATTTGTGTCATGTGTTATTTTTTTAATGTATCTAGACAACAAATGATCGGTGACTCATTCTACAAATGGAACTGATTATATTGGGGATTTTATTTTTATCCTTAGTCCAAATTTTGAAGAGAAAGAAGTATTTTTAAATAGCTTGCAACCTTATTCTTATCTCTTAAGCCTTTGACCATTTTTTTTTATTTTAAGCTAAAATCAAATTTAAAATTTCTTACGGTTGAAGGCTTGGATTTGAAATCCAAATGAGGAGATAATTGAATTTTTTTTAAATGTCAATTTATTTGATTTTTTAATTGAGAAGCCGATAGAACTTGGCCTATAAATAGGCAGATGTGCTTCACTTAGAGGTGTGTCTGTCGAGTGTTATGGGAGTTTTTTTTTGTGTGTGTGTGGGGAGTATTTGCTTAAGCCGAATCTGTGTGCTTGCAGTCTAGTTCTAGGCTTTTCTTGGAAAGAAAAACTTTATTGTAAATGAGGACTTTGAGTGAGTAGTTATAACAGTTGGGGTTTATTTTTAGAGTTGAGATTATCCAATACTGCAAATGTAGATTAGGCTTTAACCAATAGGTGATCTGAATCAATTGTTGAATAAAAACATTCACTAAGCTAGGTTGCATAGAGTAGGATTGTTGAATTCGAACTGAGGTAACAAATATTGTATCTTGATCATGTTGGAAAAATCAGTTTGAAAAATAATTTAATAGTACACAATGGAATTTTAAAACCTTCTTTCAAGATCGACTAGTTTTGACGTTTATAACAATAAACCTATTTACTTGGACTGTACTTGTGTCTCATACGAGGTGAGTTAAACCGATTCCAACTTTCAACCACTTGATCTTCTCCATTATCCTCGACTTGGTTTGCTAGAGTGTGAGCTCTATACGTAAATCAATGAAAACTATATAGTGAAACTATAAAGGCGCTAGTAACCAAACATAAATTCTTGTCAAAATAAATTTTATTTAGGAAAATAATCTTTCTATATTTAGATAGAATATCAACGTATGTAAAGTGTATTTTTTTTACCTAGCCCTTACTCTTTATTGATGAGAGAATAACAAGTGTTTCAATCAAACAAGTATTAACCAAATAAAATTTTTTAAATAAAAAAATACAACTCCTACTAGGAGAATACCATAGAGGCGGTGGCAACCTTATTCTCGGACAAGGGTTTGCTATCCCTTGCTATTAAATCCAGCGTGTTGGTCCTCATCATGTATTAGGTCAATTATATGTGCTATCTAGTCTTTAAATCTGTTACACCCTATACCCGAACCGATCGCCGAGTTTGGGTACCAAGTATCACAATTAGCCTGAGTTACTTATAACAATTCTAAATTAATTTATTTACAACTTAGATAACGCCAGAATTAAATCATATTTATCATATGACTTTTCTCTAAGTTCTTTAAATTTCAACAGCTTTTGAAATATAACTACAAATAAACTTTCTACAATTAACTAAGGTTCTTAGAATCAATTTGCTATATTGAGCATGCATATGTTTATATATGTACAATGAATTGGAATTTAAAACTTTACTAAAACTTTTCTTATTTGAACACTAAGTGATAGCCTCTAAGGGTGCCCTTCTATATGCATGATACAACTATGACGCCATTCGCGTAGACTTGACGGTGTCTGGCTTGGTCCCTCCACACGATCCTTGAGTCATCCCTTGATCTTACATTCAAGGTAAATTACATGTAAGTTCTCCAATGACTTTGAAGTTCAAGAAATAAATAACTAATGCATATAATTAAACTCCTTGTATATCATAGGAGGTTTTGCAGTTTGACTGGTGCAAATGGCGCCCATGCGCTCTTCTTGAATGAATCATTGGCAGATAATATCGGGCTGATCTAGTTGTAATAGAGATCTTTCTGACAACCCTTTTTTGATACTAGACCCTGACTAGCTTCATCTTAGACTTCCATTTTACCTTCCTGGTTCGACTCATCAAAAGATAACCATATATGCAAACATGTAGATTAACGACTACTATTGGTAGAATTGTAAATATCTCGCCACAACGATGGATTCTTATCTTGAACTCTTCATTCCACGTCAAACTTAAAATATAGACACACCATATTATTTCGACAATTTCTTTCTTACAACTTAGCTTGTGTACACTCTTCCCTTTAGGAAGACCCATTTATTGATATCCTTATTTATGGTCCCTTGAATATATGGTTTCGTTGATAGTTAAGCACCCATTTTTCCCTTATGTACTTGTACTTGTACTTGTACTTGTAAGATAGCCACATAGCATTTTACCACTTCAGACGATATGACAAGATATTCCCAACAATAGATAGCCCCTAGTGGACTATCCCACCCTTATTAGCTATATCCAACTACAATTTTCTATAGGGTTAACCCAACCCATCGCGCAACCTGACGATCAAAACCTTGTCTTAACTCATTTTTAAACTTAAAAATACAAATATTTCTTACCCTAAAACACATTTAATCCTATTCTTAACCTTATATTCTCTCAAAACCTCTGAAACCATAAAACCCTTGCTCTTTTTTCTCCTTATTTTTCTGCAAAATTTCTTTTCTTTCCTCGTGATTTTTACCCTGTGCAAGTTAACAAACTCTACATTAGAAAAGAAATTTACAACAAAGCTTTCATGAAGAATCAAGAACGTCTAAACCCGAACCATTGGTGGTTGCAAACCCGTCAACTTTCCAAACCCAAACGTCGAAAAATTCTTTTTAGAACTTCAGGGAAAGATGTTTATACAAAAATGAGGGTTTGAGCTATCGATGATTCTATGTAGGGAAATATGGACATGGGTTCAATACCATAGGTGGGAATGCTTTTGTGTATCCTCTAAAGACTCTGTTGTGGTCCAGTAGTACAAGAATTCTATGCATCACTTGGGGATCAAGAGTCTAGTAGGCTAGAGGGTGCCGCATGAGAAACCATACCAGTACGGTGGAAGGAAGTACTTGTCACCTTTAGAGCGATTTGTTAATTTTATAATGCTCTATATTATAAATCTAATTTTGTGGAAGAAAGTGATTTAAAATATTTTAGAGATATTAATATGGATAATATTATAAACTATTTAACATAGGGTAGAGGTGAATGGAAACATCAACTTGGTACTGATATCCCCACGTCCTTTAATCAAGCAATTATGTTTCCTATTGCAAAGATGTGGTGGGTACCATTTTTATGCACTCGAATTGCTCATGCTTTGAATGTTTTTAATGTCAATAATTTTCGAGCAATCTTGTTATATGCTACTTTACAAAAGAAATAGGTATGCATTGGGACATGGATTTATCATTATATGAAGCGATGCATTAGTGGCCAAAAAGTCGAGGTTTTCGTCCCCCACTTAATGATGGCTTTGTGAAAAAAAGTCAGAATTCCAATGACAACCACTTAGCAATTCATGAAGCCATCCAAGAGTATTATATGAGATTCATTATATAAGCAATATACGGAGCTTCAATAAAAGCAAAGAAGAGGTTGGAACAAATGTAAAAAAAAATGGACGTCCTGACTTCACTCAAATGAAAAGTAAAACTGACATCTCAAAAAGAAATTGGCGAGAGCAACATTCCACAAATAGAATGGATTATAAGATGGATGCATGAAACGAACTCAGTTCTTCAAGAATTCATACGACAGAACAATATGAGAATACCAAACTATCTGCCAGACATGTTTGGTTCGATGCATTCCCATCATGAAGTAGAAGAGTAAGGAAGTGAGGAAAGGGAAGATAGTGAAGAAGATGAAGGTGAAGAAGAAGGGGATGAGTTAGATTCTCAAGAGATGGAGGATGATTAACCAAACTTTTAACTTTAATTTTGGGATTATAATTAATTTGGATAATTTTTATTTTATTTCTTTAGAAGTAGGATTAACAATAGAGCTATATATATATTTCAAATTTTCTATGAAGGAAGCACGACACTTACGAGCTTTTAACGAACAAGGAAGGAAGGACCCACCATTAGACTACAGTAATTTCACGATCAATCGGGTAATTTATTTCCTTATCTATTTAGGGTTGCACATTAGAGAAGATGTGTTATTTAAAGTGTGGAGGGTAACATAGGAATTTTTTTATATTTTTATTTTTCTTGTCAAGGTGTGCTTGAGCTTGTAGAAATACAAGTGATTGGTTAGGAGCATGTATATAGGTTAATTGTGTTTACTATAAATTTGGCATGATAGTGAATGATCTTCAATTGTCAAATTTTATACTAATAAGTTCTATATATTACATTGTAAATAAGCATTAAGTAACTGAATATACCAAATGACATAGAAAATATAGGGAAACGAGCATGCTAGTATGAATGATAAATTTTTAAATTTGTGATGGCTTAATTGATTAAATTTGTGAATATTGAAATACCTAGGGAAAAAGCGCAATATTTAGTCAATCAAGCATATTTTACTTCAGTTATACCGATGAGGCACAGAGCACAATATTTACTTCGAATTTTCTAATGAAGCACTGGATGTCAGATTGGTGTGTTGGTTAGATGTTCTGCATATCCGATCTTAAGTTTGTGTTTGATTAATAGGGATTTTAAAACATGAATTGGTGACATGAAATGTGGGTTAAAATTATATGTTATGTATATATATGCATTGTGACAAATGAAAGCAAGTGAAAAACCATGTGAACTAGTTTATACAAGCCTAGAGGATCGATCTGGATATGAATGAATCAACATATTCGAGAAATAATGAGATAATGGAATGAACAATTGGTAAGTTCTGAAATGAATGTGGAAAAGGCTTGTTATTTGGAAGCATAGAATTATATTTTCATATGAATTGTCAAATGAGATTGTGCATAAATTTAGTATGTGAGACATGAAATGGTTGAAATTAGATTATGTAACGATTGTATATATACATGTTAATATTATCATTTTATTGATTTGAATCATGAAAGTACCAATTAGCTTTATCGCTCAGTGTACGATTTGTTTATTCTGTCCGTAGGTATCAGCAGATCTCGAAGTCTCGAGAAGTGAAGTAGCATTTAGATCGTAGCTCTTGAATCAGCAATGTTTGTTCAGTTTCTTATGTTCTTAATATATGACATGTACCAAAGGTCGAGTTAGTTTTATACTATAAATGGTCATTTTTGGATATTTAAATTGGCAGATGTCAATTTGAATTTAAGTATATGAATTGTTAAAGTGTTCTTGTAGATAGTATAAGGTTTAAATGGTTGAGTTATGAAAATGGCCATATGTGTTAAGTTGGTTTTAAGTTGTGAATTGTCAAATTGGTATTTTGGTTGGTAAATTTTACTTTGAATGATGACATATGAATTGTTTAAAGTATGTAGGATGCTTAAATGGATTAGATATGCAATTGGTCAATTGTGTTCGGTTGTTGTGAATTGAATTTTAAAGGTTATTGTAAAAACAATATATCATGTTGCGGCAACATGCCTTCAACATCGCGATGGTGAAATCGACAAGGAGTGGCATCGCAACCACAAATCTCCAATGTTGCAACGACACTCACTAATTTCTCAAAGTCGTGACATGATACCCTTAACGTCGTGGTGCCAACATGATAACTTTGAGAATGTTGCATTTTAGTCCTCAAACAACTTCGATTTATCGAAAAAGCTTTTGTAAGCTCGCTTAAATTCTAGATTTGATTATATAGCATATTGTAATTATGTATTGAGCTTAATAGTATGTATAAATGTTTAATTGTTTTGAAAATGATATCGTAGTTGCTTCGGCAACAAATGTGACATCTTGTATCTAGGAACCGACAATCAGGTCAGGTAAGGGGTGTTACAAATGTAAGCAAATATCGGCTCATTGATTATCTAATGTTTAAATAATATTAAGTTGCATTATATGGTCGGATCATAATGCGATAAGATAACTTATATTAGTAGATAATCTAAACAGTTTGTAGTCTAATCAAAATTGAACAAATCGATTGAAAGATTATTATGTCGTCTATCAAGTCCAATTGGGAAGATACCTTGTCTTGGGTATCAGATCAAATGACTCTGAGAAGATAGATACATCGATTTGATTGTCTGGACTAACAATACATCGGATAGTATTCAAGTTGAATTTATCTCAAATCCATTTATGGATTTATTCACTTGTGAATTTTATAGTGTGGTATACCTTAATTCTAAGTGGATAATGGACTATGTAAATGTGACTCATATACTTTAATGTATTAAAAGCTTGAGTTAAAACAGATAAGGAACCAAAAGCTAGTACGTTGGGTATACAACTTCTGCATGATGTAGCATCATTCCACAATAATGAAATCATAGCCTTATAAGGGTAAATGATATTCACTCATTGACATTACATATTGTTGAAAAAAGAACGTAGCTATGAGTCATTTGTCATAAGACAAAGAATTTAATTTCTATATGTTAGTAATTAATTTTTTCATATCAAAAGAGATAATAGATACCATGAGATAAAATAGGATTACATTGGGAGAACTAATTTTATCCCAAAGAAATTAATGGTATCCTATGAAAGTAGCACACTCATGACAAGTTCATTGGAGAGCATTTATTTAGTTTTTGTAATGGTATATAATAAGGGAGAGTTTAGTCATAATATTATAGTGGAATGACTCCATGATTAAATAATATTGTAATTAATGTGCGAAGAGTCGAAACTTAATTACAAATTATTTGAGCCTTAATTATATATGTTCAATTGATCCTTCCGCTAGCTCGAGATAACAAAATGAATTGCATGTAAAATTGATAATTGTGGAATAAATGAAAATGATAAATAAAGATAAATGGACTACATGTATTACTAACCGCAGTGAGTGTGTTGTCTCACTAAGTACAAAAGATGACTTATAGTTTAATTTAATTTTTTTGAATTATTATTTAATTGATTGTAATTAAATAATTCAAGTTCGAAGTAAGAATTAAATCAATTAGTTATCATAGACTTATTGAATGAGGTAATTAAACTTATTTTCTCATAGATTCTAATACGATAAAGTTGGAATAGTTATTTTAATAGAATTAGAATTGGGTTGAGAAAAAAATTAATTGAGAAATTAATTTAATTAAATAATTAAATATTTCAAAAATAAAAAATAATTATTAAGTTGAATAAATTATAAGTGTTGAAAAAAGATAATTGTATCCAATATGCAAAACGGACTCAAAAGCCCATCCTATGTTAGGTGGGCAATAAAATGCCGCCACCCCTAAATTTTCAATTAAGATATTATTATTTAATTAACTGTTGTTTGAGCAAAACTCTTATAACATTTCTCTGTAAATAGATACAATGAGCTAATTTAATTACACAAATTATTAAGTACCGTTATTCTGTAAATAATGAGAATTTAATTTTAGAATAAAATTTATTTCTCGGAAAAACTCACTCTGACAACTCTTAGCTGTTTTTTTTTTCTTTCAAAGTCCTAGTCAAATTTGATCATACAAATTCCATTCAAGCACTGCTGCTGGTTAGACCTTGTTCTAATCTTTATAACATGTGCGCCCATTTGCGTATCCAACAAGATCAATATATATATACTATCTATTTGCTCATAATATTTATGAGTTTTAAGTAATTTTTAAATTTTGAAAGAGTTTAAGTAATTTTTTAAAATTTATTATTAAAGTTTTTATATCTTTTAATTTTATGAATTTGAAAAAAAATATTATTTTTAATAAAAAATTAAAAATTAAATTGAATAAATATGTAATAATTAAAGAGTAAATTTATTATTAAATTTTATAATTTTAATTAAGAAATTGCTTTTTAGGTTAATTTATCCAATTTTAATTGTTTTGTTAAGTTGAAAGGAAAAAGTATAATCCAGTTTTAGTATACCATGTTTCGTGTACTTTTTACCTGCGAGTAACCAATAATTTTAATTGTTTTGCATTCCCTAATAATTGTCATGACAAACAGAGATATGGCAGAAACGCCAAACTTGAGATGGAAGAGCACGACTCGGCTTTAAGCAGGAGAGACAACGAGGAAGCCAAACAAGACCTAAGCTTGAAGATTGTCAAGAAGGCACTGTTAGTGAAAGCGACGATGTTTAAATTCAAGGAATCGATTCCGTTTCAGTCGATCGAGACGTCGTCTCTGCTGTAGATTTGGCGTCCTTGTTAGGAGTAACAGTTTCTGTTATTAGTTAGTAAGTTGTTAAGTTTTCGGTTAGTAGTTACTGGTGAGGTTGCATGTACTGCATGCATTAAATACCCCTTGTAATCAGCATTATGACATATGAATGAAGAATGATTTCATTAAGTTGTTGAAAGTTTAGCATGGTATCAAGAGCCAAATTTTTTTTCTCATCAAATAGTTTTGTTGTTTTTTTGTTTTCTCATGGAGCCAAGTGCAGATACTCCGCATAATTCTTCAAATATTGGTGGAGCAACTCAGTCGCAGGATCTTGGCGTTGGTGGATCTTCAACCGTTCAATATTTTACCAAGCATGACACGGTCAAACTTGCAGACCATAATTTCTTGCTGTGGAAACATCAGTTGTTGCTGATTCTTGAAGGATATGGGCTTGAAGGCTTTGTTTTGGGCACGGTTTCTGTTCCTCCTGCTGGTCTTGTAGAGGCTGATGGTCGTGTTGTTGATAATCCTCGTTTTCTTGTTCATAAGAAACAGGATAAGTTTCTTGCTGCTTGGCTTGTTTCGACTGTCACGGACGAGGTTTTGGTTCATCTAACTGCAGCTAAAACGAGTCTTGATATTTGGAACACCATTGAAAGAAGGTTTGGCGCTACGTCGAATATTAAGATCTCGAGTATGCGTCATGCATTATACTCGATCAAGAAAGGTAGTTTAAATGTAAAAGAATATTTGCATAAGGTTAAGACTCTTACTGATAGCTTAACAGCTGTTGGCAGTGATGTTACGGAAAAAGAGCAAGTTAGTGTTATTCTGTCTGGGCTTCCCATTGAATATGAGTCTATTCGTGTTTTTGCGTCTGCGGCTTCAGTTTCGTTGGACTTGCTGACTGATATGCTTCTTGATTTTGAGGCTAGACAGTTGGCTGTTTTGTCAGAAACTCCTTTGCAGGCAAACTTAACTAAATATCAAGATGATGCAGATAGTTCGAAACCTTCTTATGCTCAGGACTCAAAACAAGGTTTTCGTGGTTCGACTCGCAGTTGGTCGCGTGGCAGAACTAGAGGCACTGGTCGAGGATGGTCTCGTTCTAGACCACAGTGTCAACTTTGTGGTAAGGTTGGTCATATTGTACAAAATTGTTATCATCGATTTGATGAGAATTATTTTGGACAAAACCCTTCAGTCAATTTTCATCAAGTGCACGAGTTTGCTCCTTCCTCCACGGCTTGCTCTTCTGTACTTAATTGTTCTGGTTCGTGCTCTCGACTGTCAACTTCATCGTCATCATCAGCTGATCAAACCTGGTATCCAGATTCTGGTGCAACAAATCATGTTACACCTGACAGATCCGCTCTTATGTCAGTGACTCCTTATACAGGTGCAGGTCAGGTTGTTATGGGCAATGGTAAGTCAGCACCTATCGCTAATATAGGATCTTCTAATATTCTGGCTGGCTCTAGGCTTCTTCATCTTCAGCATGTGTTACATGTTCCTACAGTGTGCAAAAATTTGTTATCTGTGGGACAGTTTGCAAAAGATAACGGTGTCTTTTTGAGTTTCATCCTTTTCTCTGTTTTGTGAAGGACATTCAGACAGGGAAGATCCTTCTCGAGGGCCACATGCATGAAGGTCTCTACCGTTTTCAGCTGTCCAAGTCTACTCTCGATAATACAAGTTTTCTTTCGAAGCCTAGTTCGTGCTCAATAAACAGTACCCAACTTTCCTCTGCAGTTTTATGGCACAATAGACTTGGACATCCGTGCTCTAATGTCTTGTCTCAAGTGTTAAAATCTTGTAAAATCTCGTTTGTACAAAATAGTTTACCTACTATATGTACGGCCTGCCAAATGGGCAAGGCTCAAAAGCTTCCTTTTCCTGCTTCCACTACAGTGTACAAGATTCCTTTTGAGCTTGTAGTTTCTGATGTATGGGGGCCAGCTCATGTGCCTTCCAATGGGTTTTGCTATTACGTGTCCTTTGTTGACATGTACAGTAGATATACTTGGATCTACTTTCTTAAAAATAAATCTGAGGTTGCTTCTTGTTTTGCTAATTTTCATCAGATGGTAAAAACTCAATTTGGTTGTTCTATCAAGATGTTCCAAACAGATGGTGGGGGAGAATATCGTGTTTTGACAAAAGAGTTTTCTCGACTGGGTATTCAACATAGGGTTACTTGTCCATACACCTCCGAGCAGAACGGAGTGGCTGAAAGGAAGCATAGACAAATTGTTGATATGGGATTATCTCTTCTAGCTCAATCTGGTGTACCATTGAAGTTCTGGTATTATGCTTTTGCACATGCTGTTTATTTAGTAAATAGACTGCCTACCTTAGTTTTACATCAAATGAGTCCGTATGAGAAACTTCATGGTAACAAACCTGACTATACTACTCTTCGGGTGTTTGGTTGTGCTTGCTATCCTGATTTGAGACCTTTCAGCAATACAAGCTACAGTACAGGTCAAAAGTTTGTGTTTTTCTTGGGAGTACCCCGAATATAAAAGGGTTTCGGTGTCTTGTTGATGATGGTAGGGTGTATCTTTCTCGGCACGTTCGGTTTGATGAGGAAAGATTTCCGTTCCATGGTGGTTTTTGTTCAAAGTTCCACAACAATGTCATGAAGGACTCTTGTAAACAGCAGACCATGCTCCCTATTATTATGCGTCATACTTTTCCTGAAACAGGTTTAACACAAGCAGACACACGATTGGTTAGGACATCTCCAATGGCATGTTCTTCAGTTCCATCACATCATACTCCTCCTTGTTCCAGCTCGTTAGGTGGTATCTCTCTTCCAACAGAGGTTTCTCCATTATGTGGTCCAAATGAGTGTCAGTCAGAAATTTCGTTGACACATGGACAGAGTGAATGTCAAGTTGAAGCTCCTTTGAATGTTAATATGCACCCCATGCAGACCCGTTCAAAGAATGGAATTTTTAAACCGAAAGTTTTAGCTTTGGTATTGGCTGAAAAGGAGCCTTTGACGATAAGTGAGGCGTTTCAAAGCCCGGCATGGACAGACGCTGCTAAAGCGGAATATGATGCTTTGCTAGCTAACCAAACCTGGGATCTCGTGCCACTACCTAAAGGACGACGAGCCGTTGGTTGTAAATGGATTTTTAAACTGAAGAAACATGCAGACGGGTCTATTGCTCGATATAAGGGTAGGCTCGTGGTTAAGGGCTACTTGTAGGAAGCTGGTATCGACTTTCAAGAAACATTCAGCCCGGTTGTTAAACCAACTACAATTCGGGTTGTACTTGCCTTAGCTATGTCGTCTAACTGGCCACTTCGACAGGTAGACATAAATAATGCCTTTTTGAATGGCGAGTTGAGTGAAGATATCTACATGGTGCAGCCCCCGGGGTTCGAAAAGCGAGGGGCAAATGGTGAGCAGCTAGTTTGCAAGCTTCGGAAAGCCTTGTACGGTCTCAAACAAGCACCACGGGCGTGGTTCAATAAGTTGCGTGAATTCCTGGTGTCCATGAAGTTTGAAGTTTCCAAAGCCGATAATTCTCTGTTCATTTTTCAAACCAAGTCCCAGTTGATTTATGTGTTGATATATGTCGATGACATTATCATTACTGGGAATGATACTGTGTTCATAGGTGATTTTGTTACTCAATTAAATGCCAGGTTTTCGTTAAAAGATCTGGGGAAGCTAAGTTACTTTCTTGGAGTCGAAGTCAAGTACACTACACAAGGGCTGTTACTCACACAAAGAAAATACATTCTGGATCTTCTTCAACGTGCATCTATGGAGAAGTCAAATAGTTTACCTACACCAATGGTCACCACCGGTCATCTTTCTGCTAATACTGGGAGTCCTGTTGAAGATGAAAGTCATTATCGAAGTATCGTTGGTGCTTTGCAATATGTGGTAATTACTAGACCCGACATAGCGTATGCTGTTAACAAAGTTTGTCAATTTATGCATAAACCTTCGGATTTGCATTTCAAAGCTGTGAAAAGAATCTTAAGATATCTACAAGGCACACTGAATTATGGGTTGAAGTTTGTTCGTTCGTCGAAGTTTTTACTTGAAGGATACTCGGATGCTAGTTGGGGTTCGGATGTAGATGATCGATGGTCCACTTCAGGATTCTGTGTGTTTCTTGGAGGGAACCCGATCTCCTGGAGCTCAAGGAAGCAACAAGTGATCTCTAGGTCAACAGCAGAGGCAGAATATAGAAGTGTTGCTCATCTCGCTGCAGAATTGGTTTGGATTCGGTCATTACTGACTGAGTTGCATGTTCCAGTTCCAAGGAAAGCATTGATATGGTGTGATAGTTCAGCTGCTGTTGCAGTAGCAGGAAACCCGGTTTTATATTCAAAATTCAAGCACGTAGAGATGGATTTGTTTTTTGTTAGAGAAAAAGTTGCAGATGGTGTACTTCAAGTTGGCCATGTTTCGGGATCAGACCAAATTGCTGATGTTTTGACAAAACCTTTGCCAGTGGGAATTTTCACTAAGTTTCGAGATCTACTTTGTGTTACTGATACAAGTCAAGAAGCTTTTGATGAGAAGAAGAATTGATAAGTAAGGGGCATGTTAGGAGTAACAGTTTCTGTTATTAGTTAGTAAGTTGTTAAGTTTTCGGTTAGTAGTTACTGGTGAGGTTGCATGTACTGCATGCATTAAATAGCCCTTGTAATCAGTATTATGACATATGAATGAAGAATGATTTAATTAAGTTGTTGAAAGTTTAGCAGTCCTCGTCTTCTCATGGGGGATCCATTGTAGCTGGTACCAGTGGCGGCGAAGAGGCGGCTTTGGATTTGGAAAGTAAGAAGATTGTTAAAAGGAAACAGAAGAAAACGAAAATTGAAAAGGTTAAAATTTTGTTATTCTTATTTCTAATTTTTAATCGAGTGTTCTGCTTTTAAAATTAGTAGCTGAAATTAATTTGAAAGAAAAATTCTTACTGCAAATAGTTGGTGAGATGATGGAGGTAAAGAATCATAATTTTGTTGAACTTATCATATACTTCGAGATGATGTGAATTAGATTAGTAATTAAGATGGCTTATGATAACAGTTTCAACTTGCAACTTAAGACTGTGAGGGGTCGTCATTGTTGGCTTTGCTATGACGTTTTGAATCCAGCTGCTCCCATTCTGTTCTTTGTTCAAAAGTATGATATTAAATGAATCGTTGTACTAATGTTATTGCGTATATTGTTTTCTGTTTGCTAGATTAATAAGTCTTTTCTTTTTGTCTCCTTCTTTGGTTCATAGTTCAGGGCATTCTTTCACAATAAAACTTGACTTTTTTCTTTCGGATAAATCTCAAAATCACACATAAATTTTGATCCAATTTGCAAGGTAACATGTGAACTTTGATTTTATGCAATTGCACACATCAAACTTTAATTTTAAACTTTGATTATGATCTAATCATGCACATACAGGAAAACAGATATAAGCAAAGTAAAATGATTTCAAGTATCCCATTAAACAAAATCAAAGTTCATGTTCACATTGCATATTGAATCAAAGTTCATGTATAATTTTATTATTTATCCCTTCTTTCCTGCAAACTTCTAGTAGAAACTGGCTTTTTGTTTTTTCAGTTTTTCATTGTTTTTGATAGAATGCCTGCTATTACATCTTTTCCTTTTTTTCTGGAAGGGGGGGGGGTGATGTCCAAATATTTTGTGGAAATTCATGTTGAAGGACCTGCAAGACAAGGTCAAGGGCACTCGCATTGGTGCTCCAATGCTCTTTCCAACACTCAAGTCAATATCTGATAGATGGTAGAGATATCAAGTAAAATGAGAGAATGAAAGAAGAGTAGAGAGAGGGAGAGATCTTACCTTCTTAGAGACCATTCACCATTAATATAGGGCACCATATTAATACTATCGTAGGTAATTTAAGGGCATAATTGTTTAATTTTCTGACTAACTCGTGGAAAAAGAATCATAATTTTGTTGAACTTTATAATTCCAAAATGCTACTTTGGTATGTTGGTATGAAGTTTGGTTGGTAAAATTGGCTTGGCTTATTAGCTATTGACACTACTTTCGTTGCTGTAATAGTTTTCATTAGAGCTGATTATGTGTTGTTCTTGTTGAAATGGATTCAGTCTTGCAGCATGTAGTATGGGTATTTTTTAATTTGAAATCTGCAACTTATGAGAATTTTTTTTTTTTGGTTATTGCACCAGATCACCATTACAGAGAATGGAGAAAAAGCTGAGATGATAGAGAAAGCTCAGAAAGTTGAGGAGGCTATGATGGCTAAGGCAGCAGAAGCTATCGAATCTCTTGACCCAAATACTGTAGACATATCTGACAATCTTGTGTTCTGAAAGCTTCTTGTAAGTTTTGTTTTGAACTGTGGTTTAGAAGAAAACTATAATGGCATGGTTTTTAGTACCTCTTTGATATTTATTCTATCAGCGGGTCTGAGGTACTTTGATCCTCCAGACGGTGGTTGGGAAACATGCTATAATTGTGGTGAAGAAGGGCATATGGCAGTGAACTGGAAATCCGCTTTGAACTGGAAGAAACCATGCTTTGTGTGTGGGAGTTTGGATCATGGTGCTAGACAGTGCTCAAAGGTATGAAACAAGCACTGATGCAAAACTAAATGGCTTTCTTATCTTGAAGTCAATGACTTTTTTGAATTGTTCTGTGCCCTTTTCGGGGTTGGAAATGGGTAGGCTTTTTTCTCATAGGTGGCAAATGCATATATTAAAAGTTACCATACTGAAAAAGGGTTAGCCATGCATCTTTATTACTTATTTGAAAGTAATTTTTGTTGCCTTTGTACAAATAGATTCTTGAACCACTGTTGATATAATGATAATACCTTTTGGTGTTTGAGAGGATTGATAAGTCTCTCTTGGTGTCAGGTAGGCTTTAATTCTAATGATAAACAGACATGTCATTTACCTATTACATATTTGTGGTTTTCCTCTATTTATTTCACTTTCACATAGAAGTTGGAAAGTAATCCTACTAGTGATTGTTAATAGCATTTTTAGAAAAAAATTAACTTGTGTTATTATTATTTTTACATGCTTATAACTTTAATTTCTTTATAGAATTGCTTCATCTGCAAAAAATGTGGTCACCACGTCAAAGATTGTCCAGACAAATACAAGAGTAGCTCTAACCCTGGTAATATTTGTTTAAGATGTGGAGTTTCTGGGTATGACATGTTTTCATGCAGGAATGACTATTCTCAGGATGATATCAAGGTTTCTTCATGTTCCCTAGTATTCTTAATTATTGTCTTTTCCATTGCTGTTGCTTTAAGCTCTGTTATGGTTTTTGTTCTCTTAACTGTATTACTTATGTTTTTCCTCCCAAATCAGGAAATACAGTGTTATATCTGCAAGAGTTTTGGCCATATATGTTGTATTAACTTTGTTGATACCAGTCCAAGAGAAGTTTCCTGTTACAGATGTGGCCAACTTGGTCATACTGGTTTGGTGAGTTTCACACGATATGCTCATATTTTATTATTAGAATTAATAGGACATATCGGTTCTGTAGCTGGAAAGGTTGTTTTATGTCAGTGAACTTATTTTCAGCATTGTGGTGTTTGATTCTTAATGTCCTCTGATATTTTCCTGTTGTCCTTTTTTTTTTAAAAAAAAGAAATATTATCTGATCTATTGCTTCATTTGTTCAGTTATTTATCATTTCCATTATTTTTTTTCAACGATTTGGTTCAGTGTTCGTGTGATTCCTTTTAGTTTCCAAAAGGTTTAAAAATCTCTTTTACCTCTGTTCATTCATACGAATCCGTTTCTCTTCACAATCTAGTTGGATTGAGTATTACTTTGAAATTTACCTATTTGCTAACATCATCGATGAGCACTTTGGTGCGGAATAGCATTTTTATGTAGTCATGTGGTGGGTCACTTGGAGAAACTAAGGAAACCACTGACAATCGGTCACCTAGCTTGTGCTACAAGTGTGGTGAAGGAGGGGACTTTGCACATGAATGCACTACTGGTACTGCATCATCTAGTTTATACTACAAGTGTGGAGGAGGACACTTTGCACGACAATGCACCACTGGTACTGCAGCATCTAGCTTATGCTACAAGTGTGGAGAAGGAGAACACTTTGCTCATGAATGCAGTTCCGCTATGGTAAATTTCAGTCTATTGTAGTTCTCAGAATCAATTGTCATCCCATTGTTTATTTATGTACTCTTTTTAATATGCAGAACAATAGTTCCGCTTGATATATTATCAACAAACACTACGTCATTGCAAAACAGGTTGGTAAAAGAAATCGTGAGTCATCTACTCCAAATCTAAGATCTCGTTTAGAAAATAAAGATCTCTTGGGATACAAGTCTGCACCTCATGATAATGGCAAGAGCCGCTGCAAAAGGAAAAAAATCCAGTTTGAAGAAAAAGGCTTCAATACACCACGAAAAGAAAAGAAAAGAGGTGGTTGGATTACAGAGGATCCTGGTGATTTCTCCTATAGGAAGTCCACAAGGAACCATTGGAATTCTCCCTCGACACCATCTAATCAGGGATGTTACAATGGTCATATATTAGGTTCTCAATCGTCTAAACCAAAGAATTTTCATAGATTCTCTGCATCAAGATTCAGCAATTTAGGCAATGATGAGCCGAGGAGGACTTACAATTGGTGGTAGGATATCATTTCTGTCTTTGTTTCTCTCTTCTTTCTG
The DNA here is from genome assembly GCF_007990345.1 of Gossypium hirsutum. Taxonomy (NCBI): domain Eukaryota; kingdom Viridiplantae; phylum Streptophyta; class Magnoliopsida; order Malvales; family Malvaceae; genus Gossypium; species Gossypium hirsutum. Next base: position 22,413,841 of record NC_053449.1, on the reverse strand, counting down.
CTCATGTGGCTTCATTTAGATATGATAGAATCACATGCAATACTTTTGGACATAAAAATAGATCACATTTTCTTGCTCAGTTTTTAACTGGAGTAAAAATACTGAGATGACAGAATTGGTACCATCTTTTATTAGTAGTTGTGTAACAAAATCTACATCCAATGTCTATACATTATTGTGACCAAAATAAAATATTCCTAGACCCATTATGCAGAGGTTGAATAAAAAAGAAACAAAATCCCTGTAGTTAGCCTGTTGTAAAAAATGCCCTATGTTAGCAAAAAAAAGCCGTCGTTGCCCTCATTGAATGATGGATATGATAGGATTGTTTCATGGTAGGCTATCTTATTATGATTCTTGTTGGCAACTTTTGGCTCCACTTTGGCACTTTCTTCACAATAATGATTCAACTCTCGCTCATTGACCCAATTCCATTAACAAAATGAAAGAAATGCAGAAATAGTAAGGGAATAAAAACATAATTTTTTACCTTGCGATGAAATCGAGTCATTCCGTGTTTAATGCAAGAGGATATATTTGACAATGGATACAAGGATAATTCTTGTTCAATTCCATTCTCTGAACCTTCTCCGAATACTTGATATGCATCTACCATTTTCCAGATGTCCTCTTGTATAAAAACAATTAGCTTCCCTGAACATCAGCACTGAAGTGAATTAACCACTATATGCATAAAGCAGAAACAAGAAACCAATTAGTTTATTATTCCAGGGATCAAACAACTTGAAAATTCTTTTTGCGCTTTCAGAAACTACTTACCATGAAAAATACATGTATGATAGAAGCATCTACTGCATTCAAGGAAGGTCAAGTAGCAATCTCGTTTGCAGAGTTGACAAATAATAGTTCCTTGAGAAACGGCTGAATATGTAATTGATGGTTCTAAATTATGCAAGCGCCAAAGAACAATGTTAAGAGATTCAATATGTGTTACAAATGAACTCCTAACACAGGATTCAGAGGCCGTTTCTGTAATTCCATAATTTGAAGATTTGGATAAAATAATTGCTTCTTTGCAAAGGAGTTCCTCATATGGAAGGATCACCGTCCGGCAACTATGTACATTAACTAGGCCAGCCACTGCTCCCCATGGAAACCAGTCCCCAAACGCGAAATTTACTGCCTCACCGCAATTGAAGCCTATACAAGAGAAAGAATCTTTACATCATTTTCATATGGAAAAGAGCAAAAGATATCGATAGAAGAAGGTTTATGCGGCCACCTTTAATTGAAAATGTATAGGATTCGAATGCCTTGACTGAATCCGGCATGGTATGCTCTAGGAAAGGTGATAACATACTCTCCTGCCATCTGCACAGCCTTGTGCACAGGAACATTATGTTGCAACAAAATGTTTGGAGGAAACATTGTTGTTTTCTCTGCTAGCAGTGCAAAAGCACCGGCTTTGCCAATATGCGACAAGATGTTGGGGTCATAAACATAATCCCGAGCCACCTTGTCGAACTGAGAAGCTACATGACCAGGAACACCATACCAAGTCTTGGGTGCACCAGAATGATGATAGTTGATGCTGGAAACCAAAAGTACATATATCATATATTAAGAGAGGCCAACATAAAAAGCATAACACAAAAAAATAAATGGAATTAAGGTGTAAGTTTACTTGTATAAAAAGTGATCTTCAACATGCCATGCAAATGTACTAAATAGCATGCCAGTGTGTAGCATGGGAAACGTTATTCCCTGAGTTGGAAGTAAATTAAGATATAATGAATTAGCATTTTTATTAGAAATTAAAGACAAATTCAGGAGAAAGTATGATAAGTCGTACCGGTATTTGATAATCTAGCAACTGCAAACTACAACTGGGCAACTGAGGGAAAGTCTGGGATTTGAGAAGAAAATAATAAAAAAAGGATTTGAGAGATGAGTTAGATGCATAATAAATTTAAAAACGTGAGGGGGGTTGGGTTAAAAAAGAAAACCTTCAAATTGCCATTGCTTTGGCCAAGCGGATTATTGGGATGAGAAAAAAAGGCAGAGCCATCAATATTGACACCATACTCGACTGTTGCAGTTCCACGAGCCATTTCACCCCAATATTACTTTTCCAAATAAACAGGAGAGAGAGCGGTAGTACTAGTAGTCTCATCAGCACCAAATCTTTTAGCAAATGCCTCATTCGCCGTCTTCTCAAAACTTTGGTAGTTATATGTACTGACATATATACAAGTATTAAAATGAATTTCTTAACTCATCAAACAGGACCTTTTATGGATAGTGCAAAAAATAGGTTACCTTTGAGTGATGAGGAAGTTTGGCATGTCACTCACATTCCATTCATGAAGCCGCAAATGTTGAATGTAAGATTTAAATTCAAACCCTCTTTGCTCCTTCATCAGTACATCAGAAGCTGGAACTGAAGCCTTCCATGTGGATACAATCTTGCACATTCCTGTATAACATATTACAAGTTCCCCAGTTTTCAAGTAACAAAGTCTCAAAATAACAACAATGTAGAATGAAGTAGAATTTATATTTATACCATATCTAGAAGCTTGTGGAGTGATGGTGTGGAGAAAGACAAAGGGGTCTTTGAAGTCCTCGATTAATGGACGAAAGATGGGACATTGAGGAATTTGATCAACCCATAGGAGCTCCTTACTCAACTTGTATTTTTCAATAATCCTATGGTTGGAAGAGAGATTTGTTTCGAAACTCTTCCCTCGCTTTATTCTTTGTTGGAACTAAGAATGCAAGATGAAGGGAGTTAACAAAGACTTGAGCTAGAAGGCTCAATGACTTGCTAAGAAAACAAGCAGAATCAGGCTTGAAGAACAAAAGAAAGCAGAATTTTAAACAGAGAACTAAGAGAGAATTTGATGAAAATTGATTCATTCATGTTTGAAAATGTAAACGTTACATATATCAAGTGATTGTGAAGTTGATTATAGCAAAAATTTACCTAAACACACCTAACTCCACTAACATTGCCTTGAAACTAATAAAACATTGCTTGTACATCTTGTTGTGCTGATTTATCAAATCTTATCAGCACTAACTTATAACAAACTATTACAAACTTGGTTCAAATCTAAATAAGCAACAAAACATAAGCTGAAAAGTAACAAAATGGCAACATGTGCTCCAGCTGCAATTTGCATGGCTCAGGCAGCTTGATCTGCTCCTTGTGCTACTTCTTGTGCTTTATGAAAGCCAACTTCAACACTCCTCCTTAGCTTGTTTGTTGCATACTCACAATTTAGCTCTTAAAACTTTGAATCTTAATACACAAAGAGGTTTTGTCAAGATATCAGCAAGTTGATCTTCAGAACTGCAATGAATCAATCTAACTTCTTGAGATTGTTCCATTTCTCTAAAAAAGTGAAACTTTATCTTGAAATGCTTTGTTCTCCCATGGAATACTAGATTTTTTGCAACTGCAACAGTAGATTTGTTGTCACATTTAATCTCTATTGCTTCCCTTTGGTGTAGATTCAAATCAACCATGATTTTTCTTAACCAAACAGCTTGGTTAATAGCTCCTGCAGCTGCCACATATTCTGCTTCAGCATTTGATTGAGCAACAACATTTTGCTTCTTCGAACTCCAACAAAAAATGGCTGAACCAAGGGTATACAAATACCTTGAGGTGCTCTTCATATCATCTATTGATCCAACCCAATCACTATCAGCATAACCAAGTAGCTTCATGCTATCAACTTTGGTAAACATCATTCCAAAGTTTAGTGTACCTTTGATGTACCTAATAACTCTTTTGGCAGCTTGGAAATGCTTCACATTGCAGCAATGCATGAATCTAGTTAGCAGACTTATAGCAAACATGATGTCTGGTCTCGTGGCTGTCAAATAAAGCAAACATCCAACCAAACTCCTGTAGGTTGACTCAACTACTTTATTAAAATCACCTTGGTTGGTCAAATTTTCTCCAACAACAATTGGTGTGCTTCTAGCCTTGCAATTTTCCAAAGAGAATTTGTTTAGAATCTTCAAGGTAAAAGCCTTTTGGCTTAAGAAAAATACCTTGCTGATTCTGTGACATTTTTATGCCAAGGAAGTAAGTCATTTATCCCAAGTCTGACATCTCGAACATGTTTTCCATTTTGCCTTTGAAATCAGCCAATATGGCATTGTTTCCTCCTGTCACCAGCAGGTCATCCACAAACAAGAAAGCATGAGCTGTATTTCATCACCTTCCTTCTTTACATACAAGGTTGGCTCACTGATGCTTCTCTCGAACCCCAAGCTAGCTAGGTAGCTATCGATTCTATCATACCAGGCTCTTGGTGCTTGTTTCAAGCCATATAAGGTCCTTTTCAGCTTATACACTTTATCCTCTTCACCAACAACTTTGAAACCATCAGGCTGCTCAACACAAATCTCCTTATCAAGAAAACCATTGAGGAAGAAAGACTTTACATCTAGTTGATGTATCTTCCATTGCTTCTGTACAACCAACAGCTTGATTGTGTCAAGTCTAACCACTGGTGCAAACATCTCAAAGTAGTCAATGCCATACTTCTGATTGAATCCTTTCACTACCAGCCTTGCCTTCAGCTTGTTCAAAGTTCCATCAGTATTATGCTTGGCTCAAAACACCCACTTCACTCCTATGACCTTTCTGTTGGCTGGTCTTGCAACTAGCTCCCTGGTCTGATTCTTGTCAGTCATGTTCATTTCATTGAGCATAGCCTGTTTCCATCATTATTGAGCTTCAGCCTCTTCAAAACAACTTGGTTCAATAGCAGCCACATCAGTCCTCTCATATATTTCAGCCAATGGTCTTGTTCCCCTAACTAACACATCATTAATGTTCATTTTAGGATCATTTTGATCAACTTCAATCTGACCTGACACTAGGCCTTCAGCAACAGTCTCTGGTTCATTTTTATCCCAGTTCTAGCCTGACTTCTCATCAAACACAACATCTCTGCTCACAAAGACTTTGTTGGTTAAAGGATCCAAAATCCTATACCTTTTCTTCACACTGTTGTAGCCCATCAAGATGCCAGGTTAAGCCTTCTTAGCTAACTTGTCCTTTTTTACTGCAGGAATATGTTCAATAACATATGCATCCAAAGACCTTCAAGTGAGCAAGTGATGGTTTGAATCCAAACCAGACCTCGAATGGAGTTTTTTGAACCAATGCTTTGGTTGGTAGCCTATTTTGAAGATATATAGTAGTGTTAACTGCCTCAGCCCATAAGGTCTTGGGCAAATTTCTCTCAAACAATAAACATCTTGCTATATCCATTAAGCTTCTATTCTTTCTCTCACTGACACCATTCTGCTGAGGTGTGTAGGTGTTGGTGAGCTAGTGCTTGATGCTTGATGCTTGCTACATCACAAAAACCCTGAAACATAGCTGAAGTATACTCTGTCCTATTATCTGACCTTAATATATTTAACTTGCATCCTGTTTTTGTTTCTACTGCAGCCTTAAACTTCCAAAATGCTAAGGCCACTTCTGATTTGTGCTTTAAAAAGTAAACCCAACAAAACCTAGAGTAATTATCAATGAAAAGGATAAAATACCTGCTGTCATTCAAAAACTGTGTCTTCATAGGGTTGTACACATTAGTGTGGAGTAGCTGCTGCTTTTCAGAGGCTTTCCAGGCCTTGTTCAAAGGAAATGGTAGTCTAGCTTACTTTCATAGCTGACACACTTCACAAACATCTTCTTTCTCGACTGATTTGGAGAAGTTTTCAACTAAGTCCCCTTTTGTCAGTTGAACTAGTGACTTGTTGTCATGACCTAGCCTTTTGTGCCATAACTTAGACTCATCTAAGACAACTGTGTAGGCACTATCTGAACTATTGTTCCAATCCACTACAAAACTTCTGTCAGCCATGGTCATTGACATGAGTTTGGATCCACTTGGATCTCTAATTTGGCATTCTTTGCCTTTGAATACAACCGAGTATCCTTTTTCAAGCAACTGAGCAATACTAAGCAGATTTCTATCAATTTCAGGCATAAACAAGATATTAGAAACAAGTTTGGTACTTGTAGGAGTGTCAATCAGCACATCTCCCTTGCCTTCTACTTTGATGAAGTGTCCATTGCCAACTTTTGCCCTTGTTTTAAAGCTTCTATCTATGTTCTTGAAGATAGCAGCATTAGGGTCATGTGGTTTGTGCAGCCACTGTCAATCAACCATCCTTTTGTGGCTTTTCTTTTGGTAGCTGAGCATGAGACAACAAGGACTTGCTCTTCTTGATCATTACCTTCTTCTGCCACTTGAGCTTTAACTCTAGGCTGTTGAGGCTAATTTTGCTTTAGCTTGCCTTTGTTTCTACAAACCTTATCAGAATGGCCCATCCTTTTGCAGACTTTGCACTGCAGATCAGGCCTGAACCAACAATTTGCTTCTGGATGACTGAGCCTTTTGCAATGTGGGCAAGGTGGATACCTTTTTCTTGCTCCATCTCTTCTAGGCTTGTCTGACCAGGTCTTCTTCCCTTTGTGGCCAGAGGAGCTCGAGGTAGGTTTGCTCTTGGCTTGGAAGGCACTTTCTTGATGCTCCTCCTACCTGCTAGCTCTTCTTTGTTCTGAGCATAGAGAGCATTGATCAGCTCAGTCAAGGAGATGCTTGACAGATCTCTTGAATCTTCCAGGGAAGAAATCTTGGCTTCATATCTCTTAAGCAAGGTTGAGATAACATTCTCTACAATTCTTCCTTCACTAAACTGATCCCTAAGCAATTTGATGCTGTTCACAACAACCATGATTCTGTCTGAATATTGCTTCACTGTTTTTTCTTCCTTCATCTTCAAAATTTTAAAGTCCCTTCTCAAATTCAATAGTTTTTGTTGTCTCATTCTTTCAGTCCCTTGAAACTCCTCCTTCAGCCTATCCCAGGCTTGTTTTAGAGACTCATAAGCCATGATCCTTATGAAAATCACATCAGACACACTGTTTTGGATGCATGACATGGCCTTGTGTCTTTTGGTTCTTTCATCTGTGTGCTGCCTGATCTAAGTCGTAGTGGGATTGGCTCTTATAGGTGCTGGTTCAACATCTGAATTAACAACCTCCCATAGGTCAAATACCTGTAGGTAGGTCTTTATTTTTACTACTCAAATGTGGTAGCCTTCTCTATTGAACACTGATGGTGGAGTTGGAGAGAATCCAGATGAAGACATGGTTTTAAGATTGAAAAATGAAAGGTCCACTAAGAAGATGAGCTTTAGATACCAATTGTTAGAACTAAGAATGCAAGATGAATGAAGTTAACAAAGACTTGAGCTAGAAGGCTCAATGACTTGCTGAGCAAACAAGAAAAATCGGGCTTGAAGAACAAAAGAAAGCAAAATTTTAAGCAGAGAACTAAGAGAGAATTTGATGAAAATTGATTCATTCATGTTTGAAAATGCAAACGTTACATATATCAAGTGATTGTGAAGTTGATTACAGCAAAAATTTACCTATACACACCTAACTCCACTAACATTGCCTTGAAACTAATAAAACATTGCTTGTACATCTTGTTGTGCTGATTTATCAAATCTTATCAGCACCAACTTGCAACAAACTCATTACAAACTTGGTTCAAATCTAACTAAGCAACAAAACATAAGCTGAAAAGTAACAAAATGACAACATGTGCTCTAGCTGCAATTTGCATGGCTCGGGCAACTTGATCTGCTCCTTGTGCTACTTCTTATGCTGCATGAAAGCCAACTTCAACATTCTTTCACATGAATCAACCTTATTTGAACTCATCTCCTTTTTTTTCCTAATATTAAACTCCCTAAGATAATCTCTCTTACTTTCACCCCCCACACCCACCCAATTAAATTTCTTAGAAACCAAACAAACCCCAAAAGAAAAAACGTATATAATAAGACTAGAGATAGAGAGAGAGGAATTGTTGGTGGGTTACAAAAACATGCAAAGGGAAAGGAGAAACCCTAAACTTGTGGGTGGGTTAGTAAACGACTCCACATTATAATAGACGAGAAGAGCATTGTTTTCTAACTTTGTAAAGAGCCCAAAGCATCGAAGGAAATATTTTTCCAGTTTCTTGGGAACCAAACAGTTGCAACTTTTCAAAGTAAGGTAGTAATAACAGGTGTGTGCATGGATGGGATAGAAACTAGAAAACAAATTGAGGTTGACTTAAAGTTTCTTGTCAACCAAACATACCCAAGGAAAAGGAAATACAAACCAGGAAAATATGCAATGCGTTTTTTCCCAGCAAAGAGAAATGAAAGATTTTTCTCGAGAAAATTTGCAAGAAACGAAGAGAGAAAAATTCAGAAGAGAGTGGCCAAACAGTCAAATATGTGTCTTGCGGTCTGTCAATCAATGTGTTTTATAACACTGCTTTAAGCGCCTTCGTGAAACAACTTTACAAAAATCATTGGAAGGAGACGTGGTAACCTTTCATTGATTGGAATCTAATTTCTTTTCTTGACGACGAGGAACCGGTAGTTTTTATTTATTTGTGTCCGCTCCCCCTATCTTTTTGAAATTTAATTTTCGATGTTAATAGTTTGATTATATGATTAGATGGAAGTTTTAATAAAATTTCTAAAGTTATTAACAAATATTAAATCTAAAATTCAACATATTTCGACTATTTCATATTCAAACACTAGGTTTAATGTTAATTATATATCCAATTTTGATACATTTTTCTAATTTGATATCTATGTAATTTTCTAGTCCAATATGATATATGTGTTTGACAAAAAGTTATAAATTTTAGTACCCAAGGGAAACAATATTAACTTTTTAGTGTTTAATTAATTCATGTATCATGGTGGATTCAATGAAAGTTAATTTCTAATATTATTAGATTTGAATTTTTCATAATTTTGTAAATATAATATATTTAGTGTTAATTGTGTATTTATTTAATTTTGTGTTAATTTGTCAAATATAATCCTAAATCAAACATTAAAAAATTAATACTATTACAATACATAACTTTTATCAAGTACGTCGAGTCAAAAAAAAAACTTTTATCAAGTACGTATACATTAATTAGACCAAAAAATAACCTGAAAATATCAAACTTAAGTATTGTGATTTTTGGGGCAAAAACCTAATTGTAATTAACAATTAATAAATATATGTCTTTATTTTGTTGAAAATAAAAACATGCTTTCTAAATATGAGGCTAAATAATAATAATAATTATTATTATTATTATTTTGAAAAGTAGCTCTTTACTACCACGAGAAGAGAGTGAAATGCAGAAAACATATAGATGAAGGGCATGGTGAACATCGCTAAGAGTCTCCCAACGTCTCAACCAGAAGAACTACCCATTGAGATATGATCAACAACAGAAAACACAATGAAACCATTCTTTTGATGATTGGATGGAAAATTGGTGGAAATATCGATTCAATAAAAAATATAAATTAAACTTAAACAACAGTCTAAACTAATTTTTATAATTCTTTTCAATATTATTTTATTTTAAAATTTTTTAATAATATATTTACTTTGACTCGCTTAAATCCATCCAATCAAAAACTAATAATATGAGGGATTCAACAAGCGAAAAACACTCTAAAAATGTCTGGGTATTTATTCCATTTGCTAAAATACCTATACTTTAACAAAATTGTATATTTTTAATTTGCCTCAGATTACATTTTAGTCACTTATGTTTGAAATGTTATATTTTAGTCACTTAAGTTATTATTTTGTTACGAAATAATCACTCTGCCGTTAAGCTCTGTTACCTCCTTAACGACAATCCTACGCGGCAGTCTAAATGGGTTTTAAATATAAACTTAAATGTCCAACTAGGATAAGAATAGTTTTTTCAGTCAAAACGGAAAAGAAAACTAAAAGAAAAAGGAGACGAATGGTTTTTCTTTTCCAATTCAAGGTATAAATAATTTAAAATTTTCAATTAATTAAATTTATTTAATTAAAAAACCTATTCTCATCCCAGTTGGTATTTAAAACCCATTTGGATTGCCATGTAGGATTGTCGTTAGTGAGGTAAAGGAGCTTAACGACAGAGTGACCACTTCGTAATAAAACGATAACGTAAGTGACTAAAACGTAACATTTCAAACAGAAGTGACTAAAATGTAATATAAGTCAAATAAAAGTAATTAGTTTTGTAGTTTATCCTTATCAATATGGCTGTTAAATTCTGACAGCATTTAACACGTGCTCCATCATATGATGCCACGTGGCACTATTTGTTAGAAAAAAAATTTTAAGCAACAGAATCAAGGGGCCTTATACCAAATTTTATTTTAAAGGAAAAACCAATAATGATAAAATTAATTAATACCCATCTACTTTACAATCTCTTCCTCTTTTTTCATTTTTAATTACTTGTTTGTTTTATCAATTATACAGAAGGTGAGATTTTATTTACTTTCCTATTCCTCCGTTTTTTCCCTTATTTTCTTTCTTGTTCTTCAAGTTTATCTTTAAACAACAAAGAGAAAAACCAAAAATTCTATTTCCTTCTATTTTAATCTTTGCAAAAAACATTCAACCATAATTTCTTCTATTTTAATCTTTGCAAAAAAAAAATCCAGAAATATCTTTCAAAAATCACACACAAAATCTTTCCTTAAACCCGAACGTAACTTTTAGGAATTTCAGAAAGCAGTTTTATTGTTAAATTTTATTTTTATTGAGATATGAAAGGGAATAATTATTTCAAAGTCCCCTGCTTTGATTGGATGAACTTTTTTTCTGACACACAATCCCACATGGCAAGTGTGATTGGGCCACGTGTCAGGTGAGGTTAGAATTTAACACCAGGTACCATATTGATGGACAGAACAAAAATCCAAGTATTAAATTCCACAAATTGAATGTATTAAGTACCATATTACCAACTTTATTAAAGTACAAGAGTAAATCTTATCATTATCCTTTAAAAATTATAAAAGTATGAGTAATAATTTTTATTTTTAAATATAATATATTTCAAGTAAAACTGACAAAGTTAACTCAAAGCCATTGTTCGAGCTATAAAATTTTAATTAAGTCAAACTTGAAATTATAACTATCAAATTAAATTTGAAAGTGGAAAATTTGAAGTTAAAAATAAATTTGGTAGACCTACGGCTCGCAAGTTCATTTAGCATTTGGTTGATTTTGCGTGTTAATGTCCTAGCCTAAAAAGGATAATCTTGTGAGTTTCTATTAAAGAAGTTAAAACCTTGAAAGTTAATAAATTTATAATTTCACGAATCCAAGACTTTGTAAACATGTACCATGTGGACCACACACCTTGACATAGATAAAATACATGTCACTCATACAATACATTCATTGCTTGAACATGATAGTCCATACCTACACGACAACACACTAGTAGATCGATTGAGTCACAGAGAGTATGTGCAAGAGAAATTCTAAAGTTTAAAAATTAAAGATGAAGATTTTGTTTGGGTGAAACACACTTTTCTAGTCAACCCTAAAGCACATATTTATACAAATTTCATCTTAACATAAAAGGAAAAAAAAAACCTATAACTTATATTTACAACCATACACTATATTCTTTAACACTCTTTGTAATTCCTCCAATTCGACGGGTTGACCAGCGAATGGTGGCATTACTAGAAAACAAAAATCATTATCACATAATGTAAAAATAATGGTTTCGGTAGTTAAACCATTCCGTGTGTATTAGCAAACCAAACTTAAATTGCCGCTTGGCGGATTATAGGTTTTAGGGAGCATACCATTGGTAAAATAAGAGAACGCCAAAACATGCATAACATGAAAGTTGAATATTTGGAAAAGTGCCATCATTCAGTTTATACAAAATACAGTATGAAAGTAACTTAAAATCACTTTTTACAATGTTTAAACAAAAGAGATTGAAACTGTAGGCCACCTCGATATACATATCTTACAAGCTATACTATGAATGGCTCACAATCGAGTTCACAGTCTGGCTGAGTCCCTTTCAAAAGTCTGCAATGTAAGAAAATCAGGTTTGAAAAACGCAGAAAAAAATAAATTTAGGGAAAAACTAGAGTTTTTTTTTAAATAAAACAAAAACTTGGTTGTAATATCTAAAGTAATAAACACTTAATCAAAATTGTACATTTTCGATTTGTCTAGGATGAACATTTCGACCGAGTAGTCTTCTCCACTATCCTTAAGCTCACGTCTATCGAGTATGGGCTCGTTTCCAATTAGAAAAATTTTCACAAAATTACCAGTAGGGCAATTTCACAATTTCTCTAAACTGTTGGGCCAAATTGTAAATAAAAAAATATTTCTAGAAATTTTTTGAAATAATTTCTTTAGAGAATTTTCTCTCTACAACTTTTTCTTAAATTCAAGTGTGTGTAAATAATGACCTAAGGTTTGCTTTATATAGGAAGAGTTTAGAGAGTTCAACTATGATTCAACTTAATCACTTTAACATTAAATTAATAGAATATTTATCTACAAGATAAAAATTAAATTAAATTTAATATTAAGATAACCACTTTAATATTAAATTAATAAAATACTATTAAGATAAATATTAAATTAAATAAAATATTAAATCTATTAAAATAATATTATTTTTGGAATAGTTAATCTGAAATCAAATTATCTAGTAGAGTCCTAGTAGGAGTGAAATTCTTCCACTGCTCAACCACCGAAGACTCACCGCCGCCGATTATTTTTTGGCCATCGGAATGTCACCGCCACAGCTGTCAGCACCCCGAGCTAGTTCGATTTCTACCGGTTCGATCCGAGCTAGTGATGACCCAACTAGTCCAGTCTAGCCATCGGTTGGACCGTTGGCCCAATTTCACATATCAGGCCCGGTTCAACCAGTTTCTGGGTCTTGCTCTCGGTTTTGGGCTCCCGGGCCCAATTTACGATCTCAGGTCTAATTTTCAAGTTCAATTACCCATTAAGCCAATTGTTTGACTTGAAAAATAATTTCCAAAAATGTCATATTAATTTTAATTAATTTGATTAATTTAATTTTACTTGATCAAAATTAATTTTCCCAAAAATAACTTAGATTTTTCAAATTAATTTTTCAAGAAAATTCTTTAATCAAATTCTCTAGTTGAACAATTCTTACGATCGCCTAATTTAATTCCACATCAAATAAATCTATCACATCCCAAAAACTGGGTTAGTAGAAATTGAATTAATGAACCGAGAGTGGTCATGCTTTAATTTTTTTTAGATGATCTTTTGCTCATTTGATAATAAATAATTATCAAGTCTAGTGATCAAGTAGTGGTGGAGATGTCCTTGATGATCTGTGTTCGAATCTCTTCCCTCACATTATTTTCTATGTGGTGCAATTTTGTTTCAAACCTTAGCAAAGGTCACACTATGTTTTTTAAAATAAATGATGTTGAAATGTTAACAACTAGTGAGTTAGTTTAATGATTAAGAGTTTAATTAGTTTCCTAAAGGTCTTATGTTTAATTCCCCACATCTCCATTGTTTTTATTCATTTTTTTTGCTCATAAAACCTTAGTCAAAGCTTCCATAACCATCCACTCATAGTTTCCATATAAGAAAAGATTTTTCCTCCTTTAACCTTCCTCCCTTATCCCCCTTTTCACTTCACATGTTTCCTATAATCCACTTTTCATGCCTTCGTCCCCTAAAACTTCCGTTTTCTCCCTTTTACCAAGCTTGAACCATCCATCCCACCAAAAGACACTACCACTCTCATTTTCTCTCATTTTGGTGTCTCCTCCTCTCTTGACTGATTCCTCCATTGCTCCTCCCTTACTCCTCATTTCTCTTCTATTTTCTTCTTCTTTGAGCCACCATTACACCTCTTTTTATCCACTTCTATTCCATCTTTCACCACTATTAGTTAACCACACCACCGTCGCACCACCACCCTGATCAATTTTCCTTATCTTTTTCTCTCTACTTCTCAATCAAGTGATTTTTGCTCCACATTTATGTATATTATTTATTTTAAAAACCTTACTGGAATTTTATTATTTCTAAACAATAAAATTTCATCCTATCATCCATCTTTCTCGATTTCATTAGATCGGATTGATTCAACTCATTTTTAGATAGAACAAGCGTAAGTAAGGTGTTATACTAGTCGATTTTGTCACATTTCTTCCATCATTTTTCCTTCATTCACCGAATGTACATACATATAAGTTATTGAATTTTTTTTGAATCTAATTCCCTGTACAACGTTTTATTGATGGAGGACAAAAATGACCACTTTGGATCACTAGAAATTTTGGAAGTGAATTATATCCCCGACATAAGTAATATAACGTAAGTATGGGATGATTTGGGATAATCATCATTTCTTTCCCATTCTTATTATTAAGGGATGATTATAATAGTGGTTATTAGACTTTTTTTTAATCTCAATATAAACAAATCGTAATATTTACATGATTGAAGGACTAATTGCTATCAACTCAGGATCGCCCCTTGCTTTGGAAGTGAATCACGACATCGAAATTAATTGTAATAGCATAAGTGTGGGTTTGGAAATCTAGATTAAATTGTTTCTTATTAAAGGGATAATTAACATGACATTCTAATGATGGATCATCATTATATACTCAGATTTGTGATTGTTTTAGTTAGATCCAAGTGTGGATGTTCGAAGGAGTTTAGTGTTGCGTTGGATCTTCTACGTCAGGTGTGGGTCTAATCTAAATAAAAATAGATATACATTAATTCTAGTATTTAAATAAATATTATTATTTGTATTGTGTTTTATGCGAGTACTTAAAGTATTCCAAAAAAGGAGATTAAACCCATTGATGTGTATTATACCAAGTCAGTGACCAAAACCAAGTAGCTTATGAAAAGTATGTTGTGTGGTTATGATTTTCACTACTTGAAAAGTAGACTATTCTCATTCTCATGTTATGTGATATTATGGCATAATTGATTTTACATGACAAATAAATTGTGATATTTTGATATCTTGAAACAATACGTGAATTGCATGTTAAAAAATGCCCTACATGATATTATATATTAAGAAATTAGATTTCCATGTTTTAACATGCCCAGTGTGATTAGTGATATCTTGAAATGAAAAGTATGTATATATATGTGTTTTCATTGTGGCCATATCATATGCATGGGGTGGGACATAGTAAAGAGAAAGAATTGCTGGCTTCGTCCACAACCCACATGGTAGCTTGTCTACAAACTTAGTGGTTTATCTACAACCTCATTGGCAGCTTGTTTGCGAATATTGGTGGCTTCGTCCACATAAATTGGAGTGATTGGATGGATGAGTTATAGGGAACTCTTTTTGGAGTGTACGGTGATGGGTAGGATGTTTTATAAAAATTTGCATAAAAATTTGCATAATTGTTTTACAAATATTACACTTTCATGATCATGTGCATAAAATTGGTTCTATTGTATGATTCGTATTTGCTTATTGTTATTTAACTTGTTATAAGACTCACACTATGCTTTAAAAGATCACCCCTTTAGTTCCGTAACCTTTCAGGTGATTTATGGACTTAGGAATTGGATTCGGCATACGGAGGAGTCCCTCGGATGGATTTTAATAAATGTTTATTAACTACTTGGGATGTTATTTTGCACTTTAGACATTGAACTTTTTATTGGGTTGTTCCATTACTTCATAACTCTAGAGTGTCATGCATGCATGCTTGGGATTTACAAGTATTTTGAATTTTTGAGTTTATTTAAATTATTTATGATTTTTAAACAAACTTAAAACTTTGTGAGTTTTCTAAGTATTTTCAAAAGTCCGATGCGGAAGATTTTTACCAAAATCATTTTTTTTAGAAATAATTAAAAATGTTGCAAATGCTTTGTTTAATGATTTAAGACAAGATTTCAATGCAATAATGATGCTTTTCAATATTCTTGTTTTAATAAGTGTATTTCAAACAAAATTACTTGGTATTTAAATTTTACAGTTTTCGTAAAAACAATTGAAACCTAGTTATTTTCAATAAGTAAATGTTTTCAACGGTTTTAATGTGACTTCCGAGATTCAACCATAACGTCTAGGCCAGCTTTGGGGAGTTACAAAATTGACTCAATTAAATTATTTTTGAAGTTGTCAAATTTTCTTCTAATTCAAAAGCAGTCCAGTCGAGCTTTTGTTGAGCTAGCGGAGGGATTAATTAGACATATACAATTAGGCTCTAGTAATGCATTATGCCCAGAAGCATTGTTCCGATAATTCTTAATTACTTAATCATGGAGTTAGTCCACAAGAAGTATCATGATTGAAAACTCCTTATTGTATACTCTTTATGAAAGTAATTCATCTAACTGCTTTGTCCAATGACCTCGTCATGTGTGTGTTACCCTTATATGATATCCTTGATTCCTTTGAGTTAAATTCGTTCACTCAATACATTTTCTCATTGTCACCATTGTGTCTTCTTAATGATTAATATGATCACTATCAACAAATGACTGTGATAAATTTCTTGTTGGAGAACAAGCAACACATGGTCACGTTCCATATTTATCAATCTACACAATGCCAATGAGAGAATATCATTAACTTTTTAATTGAGCTATGAATTCCACTGTTGCTAATAAAGTCATGTCACACACAAGTCATGTACCCAACATATCGGCTATCACCTCGATCATCTTTAGAGCATAAGCCTCCACTTATATCAAAGCACATGAGTTACGTACGCATGGTCAGTGACTAACTCAAGATTTAGGTAAATTACACAATGAATATCACAAATGAGTTAATTCAAAAATAGATTTAGAATTAATTCATCTTGGATTTATTCCAATATATCATTCTACCAATGAATACATCTATGTCTTTACCCATGGAGCCAACTACTCCGATAGCCAAGACTAGCCATCTCCTTAATTGGAATTGTAGACGACATAATAATCATTCTCAGCATTTGAATCAAATGCTCACTTTGATTCTTTTACGAGATTACAAACTCATTTAGATTATCTACTGAAGTAAGTTGTTTTTCTCGTAATGTGAACGTTCTTACAGTGCCACTTATCATCAGTTTGAACTTAGACAATCAATGAGCTAATATTTCCTTGTCATAATTTTTCTATCCATACAAAATATGAAAGATAGAAATACAAAAGAAATAACAGTAAATATGAAATTTATTTATTCATTTTTCAAATATATAGAAAAAAATTTCATGTTGACTTCAATATGGGCACATTTACCAATAGGCTATACTCTACAAATACCTGAAAATGGTATAAGGAAACTAGGTAAGTTAAAAAAGAATTTAGTGATTTCCAAAAAATATCGATAGCCATTCGAACAAGGGTTCAAGGGAACGAAATCAAACTGAAACAATAAAACATTTAATGTTATCAAACAGCTTTCACGTGGATGTAACATTACAATTGCGTACAATCTATTGGAATATACATATCGCAAATCAATTATTGTTCAATGGTGGGTATTGTTCGGTTCTAAGTACAAGTCATTCGTGAAACCAGGTTACCATTAACTTCAATTTACATGCGAATATTAGTTATATCCAATTACAATTCATAGGAAATTTCAAATCATAACCAAATATAGTTTACATGCAGATACTTATCACAACTGGTTATATGTCATAGGAAAAAATTTACGTAATACATGCAAACTTTGCATGGACAGTTCATGGACCCTTGTGCTAGCTTTTGATTATTCCAATGCTTCAAAGAGCTTCAGTTCCAATTTCACAGTATTGCTCCATAGTGCCAGTATTCTATTTATCCAACCAAGCTTCTGCAAATCCTCCTTGTTAATTCAAACACTTACGTGCTCTCTCGCAAGTTCAGGGTCATTCACCAATTTCGGTTTGCATTTACATGCCCTGTCGAAGGAAAATCACATATCATTTCATATTTTTTGTATACTTCTCCCATCACATTCACACATCAACGATTTACCTCCATTTCCCGCTTCCACCATTCTGAATACGAAGCTTGTGCACCAAGGAAAGAGTATCCACTTCAATCATACATGTACATTCATTTAAGTTTCATATCTTTAGTTTGCTATCGCGGGATTACACATGCAACATCACACACCAGTCTTTTAACATGCAATATAGCATTCATTCAACAAGACTGATCTACTATTGGAAATAAATAATATTTAGGGTTAACTACACTTAGAAGTTTAACTTCTTTACCTGGACAGATAACACCAGTTGAGCTTGTTCATTTATTTATTATGTACAAAAGTAAAAAGGAACTCACCATAAACCTTCAGGGAAAGCTTTATCTACTCTACGGGTTCTTTCCCTTTTCACACTAGGGCCTTCTCTCGCTTCTTTAGCTAAATACAATCAAACATTTCTAATAAATACAGAAACAATCGAATCTTTAACATAAGAATAAGAATCAACAACATGCAACAATGATTCAAAAGGAAGTTTCTTTCATTCTAAAACTTCTTGAGAAAACCTATATAAACGATTCCAACCACCCTTTCATTTCCTAGTATTGAATTAAAGGACTCAAGAAATTACCAGCAATTGGCTTGAGAAGGGTAGTTTCTACACAAGCTATGTTATCTGGTTCCTCTTTCAATAATAAAGAACACCTTTATATTTCTTCAGAGATAAAAAGATGAAACGAGAAAAAGAAGGAAATAAAATCTCTCATCTTTTAAACTTCTAATCTATTTATATAGAATTTAACCTAGATCCCACTTTAAGCAAGATCCCTAATCCCTATTCATGCACACACGATTCCACTAATTAATCACCATCTTCGAGACACTTTAGATGTCATGCAAAATAACATGTTTCCCTTCCTAAGAATTGACATGCACCTTCGAGACACTTATTGTGGGTTCTTAAATGAACATCTTAAACGAACTAACAATTTTGCAACAATTGAACTTACAATTGGTGAGCCTGCTAACAGAAGCACTCGTCAAATACAAGATTTTGCCAAAATTCAAGAGCTCACTAAGTGCGGATAAGAGTCTGCAATATGACGGAACACAACGAAACAATCTGCAAAAGATGCGCCAATAATACAACTAGTCTAATCTTGCGAATTAAACTAGCTCACTCACAATTCACTTATTGCACTCACTTGGCCAATGATCCAAAATGCAAATTTGAAAATTTAAGGTGTGGCACTCTCTCTCAAGTTGGAGTAGAAATATCCCATAGTTGAAAGGTCTTGTAAAGATATCCCCTAGTTGGTCTCTATTTTTAACATAACATGTAGAAATGTGTTACAAATATAATCAACTCAAGCTCCACTGAAAGGTCTTGTAAAGATATCCCCTAGTTGGTCTCTAGTTTTAACATAAATTGTAGAGATGTATAACACCCTACACTTGACCTAAAAGACGATAAAATGCACGATGTCACATAAGCTACTGAAGCAACCTCAAGGAATTTGGAACAATTAAAAGACATGATTATTAAATATGCTGAAATGAATTATGACTATTCAAATATATTTTATTGTAATTAAACAAAATAAAAGCTAGAACCAAGTTAAAAATAACATCCGAGACTCAAAAAATTGAAAACAGGGTCAAATGTCGATACTTAGCCCTTGGGTGTCGATACCCATACTAGAATTTCAAACAAATAGTTACAAGACCACATGTTACGATACACAAACACCCATGTACCAATATCTCATAGCAAAGTACTGATACCTCTTACCAGTTTCTAATACCTCTTACCAAGTTTTGATACCTCATCACCAAATCCAAGAATTTTGTAGAAAAATTACTTTAAACTATCCAACGCCCCTAAGCACATCTAACCATTACCAAACATTTACCAAAGCATATTCAACACATTTAACATACTAAATCAAGTCAAACACTATGTAACATGCTCCCAGACATATTAAATCAAAATTTGACCCCCTAAGTAAAAATTATCTTTTAACAACAACTATTCAACATGAAATTTAGAATCCAAGTTCACCTAACAACCAAAACACATGTCCAACATATCATAGTTTCCAAAATACTCTTAAGTACAATACCAAAACCAACCATATACCAATATCGAACCAATCAACACCATAAGGTCCTATTACCTGCTCAAAACAACTAAAAAAAGAGGAAAACTCATTACAATAACGGATTTTAAACAAATGAGCAGCTCGAGCAACGTAGCTTGAACCCAAAGCAACCATTCGAAACTTTACATTCCTGCGCATAGTAACAAACCACATGTTGAGCCACAAAGCTTAATGGTGCATAACATTTCCAAATATGTTGTATGTTAAAATAAACATCAATAAACATATAATCCTTCATTAGATTAATAATCAACATCAGTTATAGTCAACATACACCAATTAACATTTAACTGATCACATCACTACACATAAACACCATTATTTACAATAATGCTTGAAAATGACAAATGTATTAAAATATTTGAAACTTCATATACATAATCCGAATAAAAAATAATAATCATAATCATTTGCATCAATGTCACTTAATAACATATTATTAAAGCCCCATTAACCGAAATCAGACTCATAATTGGATACACGAATATCCAACCATTCTCAAACAAAATAATACTTTTTAGGTACACAATAAGCATAATAGTAGGTACACAAAATATTGAATCTCCAGTGTATATGTCTGTGTGTAACACGACTTCCAACCAATCCCTGAATAAGGTTGATAAATACAAGGATGGGGTGAAATTTATTAAAGTCAGTTCAACCAAGCTGCCAATTTTCAACCTCAAAAGATTAGTCAACTTGGGATAAATATTTGGATATGATACAAATAGTTTTTGAGCTAAGATGTTTGCATAACGTTTGAAGAGCTATCTCTTAGCTTCGAAACATACTTTGAATTACTCTATTTTGATTTTGGGAGCTCAAGTTATGAACGTTTTACTGAAGACTATGTGAACATAATTTTTAGAAGGATTATTACAGGAAGTTACGAGTTTTGGGCTTTAATTTGAGTTTAAATCATATTGAGCTTGATTTTTAGGCTTATTTTTTTTTATCATATATGAGCCCAATATTATATATATTATGTAACAACTTGTTTTTCAATGGTGTCTGAAACAATGGTTGCGAGATCACAACTTCGACGAGTGAGTCCCTAAATGTTATTATTTAATATTTTACTAGTTAAATATTATGTTATTGTAAATTTCAATTTTATAGATTTTATCATTTGGTCAGTTAGTCAAGGTACAAGTGGTTCATACCAAAAGCCAGTGGTTTTTGGAAAATGAGGTATCAAAACCTCATTTTCTTGAAACGAACCTAAAAATATTTTTATTAAATGTTTTTTGAGGTATTGTATAGGTGAATTAAATTTTGGATAGGTAATTTTGTTGAATTAGTGGTTAATTAAGATACAAGGGCTAAATTGTAAAAGTGGTAAAAATTTATCATTATTAATTTTTACTTAACCAATGGACCAAATGAGCAATTACATTAAGTTTTAATAGTGGTCAGTGGGATTTCATGGTGGAATCCACTTGGTTTGATTAATAGTTTATAAAGATTGATTAAAATATGCTTAAAGTAATAAAGTAAGGTTAATTAATTATTAATTAAGGTATAAAAAGGAAAATGAAAAGAATTTTCAGTCATTTTTAACCATCTTCCACACCGAACAAGCAAAAGAAAGTTAAGAAAACATTGTTGGATGTCAAGCTATTCGATCTTGCATGGTGTGATTTCTTAAGTCCGTTTTTCATAATTTTTATGTTTTTGAGATTTTTGAAATTCAGTTTAATGAAACCCTATTTTCGTATTTAAAATTGTTAAATTTTAGAGATGTTGCCATTGTTGAATTGTGGAGTTTTTGTTATTCAAATAATAGCTTACAAGCTTAGAATTGATAAATGGATTAAATTGTAAAGATTGAAAGCTAGTTTTGTCCATAAGGATTAAAATGTAAAATTGATAAAAGTGAGTTGAAATTTCTGTAATTTTTTTATAATGGATAGCTTTAAAATCATGTATTAGAAATTAATTTAAAATCTGGAGTTTGAATTTTGTAAGTTATGTGTGTTTTGGTATAAGAGACTAAATGAATAAAATGAAAAAGTTTAGGGGCATTCAGATAATAAAATTAAATTCATATATACTTATAATAGGATTATATAAGATGTTTGGAATTGAGAAATTAAATTCAATTACTGAATAGATCAGAAATTGGACAAAATTGAAGATAATTCGTGTAATGACCTAAAAGTCAGTGGTGTAGGAAGGTGTAACACCCCTAACCTGTATCCGTCGTCGGATTAGGGTTATGGAGCATTATCGACCAAATGGAACATTTAAACATACATTTCATACATTATCATAAACATATTATAAAACAATCATTCACATACATATCATCCCTAAATCGAGCCCTCGACGCCCTAAAAAAATATCTTAGAAACGATTCAGGACTAAATAGGAAACATTTGGAAAGTTTAAGAAAAGTTCACAAAATTTTAAAAATAAGGGTCACACGGTTGTGTGGCCAAGCCGTGTGCCTCACACGACTGAGACACACGCTAGTGTCTCAGGTCGTGTAACCTTCGAACTAGGGACACACGGCCGTGTTACATGCCCGTGTGCCAGGCTATGTAACTCACTGACTTACATGAGAAAAAACCTTCAGGAGACACACGGCCGTGTCGCCAGGCCGTTTGTTACACACGTCTGAGTCACATGTCTGTGTCTTAGGCCGTGTGGACATAAATTTTCCTAAAAATAAGCCATTTCCTATTCCATTTCATGCGTAAACATTTGAGCAATTTGTGCACACCTACAAGGCATCAAACCATACCTAAACATGCATATATTTGCCATTCCAAATGTCCTAACTCAACTAGCCAATATGTCATTCAAAGGCAACTTAAACATGTACAACAACACTTACCTAAGCATGCATATTTACCACTTTTCATTCTTCAAATACTAGATCCATGCCTTTCCAAAACATGCCATAACTTTACCATATTCAAGCTACCTCAAAACATACCATATAAGTCATTCCAAAACATGCAACATGAGATAGCACAATGACGCAAACCAACAATGTATTAAATGGTACCAACCAAGACAACTTGCACAACTTATACATACCAAATCAGCCATTAAACATTCAACTAAACATCATTATAAGTTCCCTATACATGTTAATAATGCCATTTCCATCCATAATAACCTAGTTCAAATATGAACTAAAACAAGTTACAAGTAACCAATTTCATACCGTCATCAACATGCCAAGAAAACCCTATAAACAAGCACTTTAAAGCAACCAAACAACCTATCTTGGTAAAACATTAAAGTGTACTAAACCAATATAGCTTTCCAAATATTATACGTCTCAAAACTCCATTAACACATACACCAAAATACCATTGCAAATCACCCTATACATGCCATTATAAACCTTTACCATAATACTCAAAAACTACCGATTTGACTACTAGATAGTGTGATAGATCTCTGATGAACTACCAAATAATCGAGCCTCCGATAATCTGTAAAGCAAAGGAAAATAACTACGTAAGCAATGAATGCTTAATAAGCTCGTATAAACTTTAAATATAGCTTACCACTTCAATATTATAATACATAGATTAAGCATGATTCAACACCATTACTTTAAACTTGGTATAAGCCTATTGAACACCATTCAACTCACAAATGAGGTAAGTTCATTAAAATCACATATAATTTCATTCATAGCATATTAGGATTTTATAAGACATATTACATAATTATCAACCTTTTCATAAGATTATGAACCATTCCATTACTTACTTACCATTCCATTCCAAATGCTTAGCATAAGCCTAATCAACATCATCAATTCACGAGTTAGTGTATTTCTCCATGATATAAGTGAATTCACATAAGTAAATTTCTCATATATAAGTACATCATTTAACTCATCAATCCTTTTATAACATCATATTACATCCCAATCATGAACTTACTGTTTCATTCCCTTTTCTTACCCGTTGAACCCTCTAGAATTACATTGAATGCTCAGGAAAGCTCACACAAAGTGTGCTTAAACATATAACCGTAGACTTTCCTATACATCATTGCTCACATGAGCTGTGAAATGGGCCTGCTTACATGAGCTATGGGCCGGAATGTAAGCTGCACGATGCTGCTCACACGAATTGTGGAGAATCCGCAATAAATGCAGGACCTTAGCGATCGGTAGGACATTCAAGACTAGCACCCGAAAAATGAAATCCTAATGACATGTCATTTGTATCCTAAGAATTCCGGTTCAACCGGGATTCAATATCTGTTAATTCGTCGTAGCGTTGATACATGTATATTTTAATTCATTTACATCAAACAACATAATAAATATTCAATATAAAAAACATTTAAATGATTACAGCTCATACGAACATACCTGGCTAAATTGCAGCAATGACTAAATACAAGGGCTGTTTTCTCTTTCTCCTCGATTTTTCACTCGTTCTTGATCTAATTTAATAATTCCATTCAATTCATTAATTCAAACAGAAAAACCAATTCATTTTATGCAATTAACTCCTTTTTGAATGTTTTACTTTTATGCAATTTAGTCCCTAAACCCAAAACATGCAAATTAACCATTTTTATTCAATTTCATGATTAGCCGAATTGTTTGGAACCTTACTATAACCCATATATTTTTTTTATTTCACAACAAATCCTTGCAGTTTTACTAATTTCACATTTTAGTTCTTAAACACTAAAATCATTAAAAATTACTTAACAAAATACTTATATTTAACAATAAAGCTTAATAATCTCTCATAAAATTTCAGGTACACTTCAATTTCATCCATGGTAAAATTCTAAACATTTAGCAATTTAACAAATTGGTCCTCGGGTTAGGTAGATTAAGCTAGTACGATAACAAAAACATAAAAATCATTAAAAATAGGATAAAAATGCTTACCATGCACCCAAAACCAATTTGGCCGAAAGCTTCCCTCAACTATCCATGGAGGTTTCAATTTTATTTGAGAAAAACCAAAAAGATGATAGCATTTAAGCCATTTGTTTCTTTTAAATTTCATTTAATTTTTAAATTACAAATTTATCCTTTTAAAAATTGATGTGATCCGGCCCGGGTTAATTGAGTCGTTTCACGTAATTGCCCGATCGTCGACTAGGAATAGTTGAGTTATCGAAAATAGGATGAAATAAGGCTAAAGATGCGGAAGCTTTCAAATGGTTTTAAAGGTTGGCTAAGGTGATGGTAAATTTATAAGGGTAGTAGGCTCGATTTAAGGATAAAAATAAGAAAAATGGAAGTTGATAAATGAAGGCTCGATTTTGTAAAAAGATATTATAGTTGGGTAAAATCTAGGATAGTCGGTGGAATGGATAAATGAGCTTAAACACCAGAAACGATTCAACACTAAAAAGTGTCACCCCGATTTCTATTCGGTTCAAGGTGGGATTGCGGAATTGTAGAAGGGTTGAACGCCACACCAAAGCAAGGTGATTAGCTCAAAAGAGAACGATAGACGCCACTAGCAAGCTAGATAAGTCAGATCGAAACTCGTACGAATTTAGAGAGGAGAAAACTCACTCTTTGAACAAAGTTCATTCAAATGATCAAAAGTCAAAAGTCCTTTTACAATGAAAATGAACAACTATTTATAGTGTTCAGCTAGGTAGCCGAATGGCCAAAACAAAGACTTAATGTCTAAGTAATTAATTAGGCTAGAAAATGCTAGAAAATTTTGGAAATAAAAAACTAAATTGCTGGAGCTAAATTCAGCTGAATTTGAAGCTCAAGGGACGATTTCTAGAAGAGCAAATGCACTTGGAGAAATGGCAGCAGCTAGGTTCAGCCAATTGAGCTTAAATGAGCTCATTAAAATGTAATTCTTGGCTGAAAAGAGACCAGCATTAAAGGTGAACGTGAACAGCCTTGAAGGTGTGAAAAAGGAGTTGGAAAAGTCTTTGGAAGTGTGAACAATGATCAGCCAAATGGTCCTTGGTGTGAACTCCAAATGTGAACGCATAGGTGCTGTTTTGGGAAGTGCATCGGCCAGCTTTTGGAGAATGAATTTAGTTGCTCTTCTTGGCTGAATAAACACCTTGAATTATCATAAAATGAGCCATATCCATGAATCCAACCATTCATGTATTCAGCCATTCATGTATACTCCCATACGTTGTATTGAACCATTCATGCACTTGGACTTAATGCTCCTTCATGCATTCAGCCATCCTACAAGAAAAAAACATGAACTAAATTAAGTGCAAATGTATATTCGGCTAAACTAAATGGTATTAAGACAAATTAAATATAATCCAGCCACCTAATTAAATTCGGCTAACACAACATAATTATAACATGTAATAAGCTGACAAGTAATTAAGAGCTGTAACTAAATTAACTAATTAACTTAAATAATTAATTTATTCCAGCAAATAAAATTAATTTAGCTAAAGAGCTAATAATGAGCTGAATTGAATTTAAACCAAGCTCAAACGAGCTGGATTTAGCTCATGTGAGCTAAAATAAAATTCGGTGAGCTGAACCAAGCTAAATGGAGCTTGAGGAGCTGAATTCAAAGGCGTCCTTGGCCAGGGTCGTATCAAAAATCAACCAAGATTCAAGCATTTAATTACCCAAAACCATCCACCAATAATTCAATTGGTATAATTACCAACTAAGTCCAACAATTCACCTTTTAATAGCTGTTAGACACCTTTAATTAATAGAATTCAACTTTTGCATCTTTTACAATTTAGTCCTTTTCAATTAATTAACTATTTTAACATTAAAATTTCTCAACGAAACTTTAATACAACCTTAATAACACTCTGTAAATATTTAATAAAATATTTGTGGATCGTTTTGTAAAAATGAGGTCCCAATAACTCATTTTCTAAAACCACTTGACTTCAAGGTCAAACCACTTGAACCTAATTATTCATTCAAATAACATAAATTTCCAATATTAAAATTTATTAAAATACTATATTTGACTTTTAAATATTAAATAACAATATTTATAAACTCACTTATCAATTTGTGGCCCCGGAACCACTATTTTCTACACCACTAAAAAACGGGCTGTTATAGAAAGTGTGGTTTTGGAATCTCGTTTTCGTGAACAAAAAATATAAATATTTTTATTAAATATTTATAGAGTTAGTGTAGAACTGAATCAAAATTTTGTCGAGTAATTTGTCGAAGGATTAATTAGTGTACAAGGACTAAAACGTAAAAGGGTCAAAAGTGTAATTTCTTAAGGAATCTTTAATTAGAACTCATGTAATAGACTTATAAAGTTAATATACCCTTAATATGTATATAGTGGTTGGTTAAGGAATTAAAAACATGTATGTTTTATGTTATAAACCCAAAAATGAAAATAAAATATGATTAAACAAGTTGGTGGAGAAAGAAAAAATTTTTATTTATCTTTCTTCATGAAAAATTTTAACCAAAGGGGGGAGAAAAAGAACTCAACGCACGACTAGGGTTCTTTTAAGTTTCATGCTTCAATTGGTTACTGTAATTTAGTCATTTTCTTGTAATTTTTATGTTTTCAAAATTTCGGTAGCTTGGGGTAGCTCAACCATATCGTATTTTTCGATATTTTTAAAGATTAAGAAAGTTTTCATGGATGAATAGTTGAAGTTCTAGGGATTAGTTTGATAGATTTTAAGTTTAGTGTTGAAAAATGACTAAATTGTAAGGCCAATTAATTATTTTGTGCAATAGGGACTAATATGCACACGTTTTTAATTTAGTGGTAAAACTATGAAATAGGAAGTTAAATTAGCCCTAGAGTGAAATTGGTATAAAAATTTGGGGTTAAATTTGAAAGTTATGTTAGTCCTGGTTTTGGGTCTAAATTGAATAAAATGCAAAAGTTGTATAAAATAACAATTAAATGTGAAAGTTGTTGTTTGTTGATGATTTTATATGTTTTTTAATCCATATCTAACGTCGAGCCAGATTCCTTAAAAAAGAAAAGAAAAGACAATGTCATCGACGAATAATCAGAGTTTACAATTTATGTTTTTATAATCTGAACTAGTTGTAAATTGCTTCATTTTCAATTGTGTTGCATGGTAAGAAATTAAGGTGAGACGTTTTAATATGAAAAGCTATGATGGATTGAAATGAATTGATTTATGATTTTGAGGATTAAATTGAGTTTAATTAAAAAATGTGTGTATTTATATAAATGTGAAAATTGAGCATTTGTTGAGATGATGAATGTTGCCATATGTAAAATTTTTATGTGTATTATGAAAATAAATGAGAAATGAGATATTTGTTGTTAATGAAACAAGAAATGCGAATTCTATTAATTGTTCATGTAACGCCCCAGAAATTGGGCCTAGAAGTATTGGGCCTTGAGCAAGGGAATGATTAGGAAATTATGCACAAAAGTATCTCTGCTTTAGTGTTTAATGGTCCTGAGAGGAGTTGGAAAAGTCCTGGGTTCAAACCTGGGATTTAGCAAAAATTTTGGTTTTAAGTGGATAAAACCCTAGATGATTGGATGTAGGCCTTTTAAATTATTGTGTTAAAAAAATGACATAAGGAAACATGTGGTCTAGTGGTTGTGGCGTCATTAAGGTTGCAAGGGAGTCTGGGTTCAAGTCTTGGCTCTTGTAATTTATTTTGGTTTTTCTTTTAAAGGAACCTGGACTTTGGCCTTTAGACCTTTTAATTAATTGAAGATAAAATGTGGCACAAATGAGCTTATGGCCTAGTGGTGGTGGCGTGAATTGGTTGATGCAAGAGCTTGGGTTTGAATCCCTTGGCATGCAAAGAGTATTTATTTTATTTCCCTGTAGCATGAGAATATCAATGAGGGATAAGGAAAGGGATTTGTGGAGATTTTCAAGGAGTTTGAAGAGGGAGGAGAGTAGTGGCTGAATGGGGACTCTAAAGCCTTACGAATTTCAGCTGAAGGGTTTTCTCTCAGTTTGTCATTGATTTTTGAAATTGTGAAGGCTCTTTTCTTTCTCTGCTTTCTTGTGCCGAATTTGCAATTGCCCATTTGTTCATTTTGGGTATTCGACTCCTACCATTCTTGTAAATTAAACTATTTTGTTTTCAAGTCCATTCCTCTCCCCCTCTTTTGCACCAACATTTTTCGAAACCTCTTCTTCTTCTCTATTCTTTTCAAGTTCGGCGAATTGCTTGTTTCATCCCTTCTTGCCTATTGATTCTTTCAGCCAAATCTATCACCCTAGCCCTTGGGACTCTTCCTCTTTTTTGGCTTGTGACTGAAAGTTCTCCCCTCCCTTATTGATTCAGATTCTTCTCTTATTCGAGCGGTTCTTACTCTAGCCGAAACTCAACATTGTCCCCTCTCTATTTCGGTTCCGCAAGTATTTCTAATAAGTGGTTGTATTCCCTCTTTCCATTCAAATCTGGTTTTGTTAAACTTTTCTAAAAGCCAAATATTCTTTTGGTTGAGAAGATGGTATTCGTGGATTTAAGCCACATTTTCAATCGACCTTGGCTAACAAGATCTGTTTATAATTCAGATTCTTGACAAGGCCTGTGATCAATTTTGGGTTAACGATCTTAGAGGATTAAGCCACCATCATTCAATTAAGGTAAGGTGGTATTTTTGGGCTAAACGTTAAGAAGTGGCTAACTTGATTCGTCAGTTAACTAACTGAAGGTTGGAATGAATGTAGGTTGGTGCTCAAGAGTTTTTGGCAAGTGTTCGCAAACAGGTGTGTACACACCCTGATTTGACTGTAACACGTCAAATGCCGAAAAGCTGGGAATACGACGATTGAGGCCACATGGGCGTGCGAATGCTCGTGTGGTGAACCGAGCCCACGAAAGATGGGTTAGACTGGAGAGGCCACCACGAGAATTCTCATGCTCTTAGGCCGTTATGGGCCATGTTGGGCTGAAGTGGGTCGTGTGGGGCCAAAGGGCTTGTGGGCCCCACACGGATAAAATACAAGTTAAGTGGCAAATTCTGGACTGGGCTATGTAGTTCGCGTAGCCATGACTAAATTTGGGCTAAATAGGCCACACGATTGTGTGGGCCCACTTGGGCCAAATATAGGCCTTGGGCCTATTTACACCGTTATGACCATTTAGGTTATCTGTGACGCTCGAGGTGACTGTAGACCTTCGAAAAGGTTGTTAAATGATCGTAATTTGCTTAGAAGGTAAATGATTATTTTTCCACTCGAGGGTAAATGACTGATTTGTGTTATATTTTGATTGACTTAACTGTGAACGATATGACTGATTCTGAGCATGGCATACTGCATACACGACATACTGCATGAGGTTGGGATCTTGTATTGGAGGAAGTGATTGATATGTGAGGGTCGCATAAGATGACTGTGGACCCACCGATGGCTTTAAGCCGATTATGTGATTGGCAGCTCTGCTGCAATATTGGTTAGTGCCGCAACCGGTGCTACTTAAGGAGTGTAGGGATGGTGGGTCGATTTAATCCCCACAGGACTGTAGGGTTGGACAGGAGATGGAGTGCAGGGTTGGTATGGGTATTTATGCATTGCATATACTGATTCTAATATTGAGATGGGCTTAGGCCCAGATATATGTGATATGTACCATTTTTTATAGGCTCGGGTCCTACCGAGGCTGATAGGGGCTAAGGCCCAATTGCCACCGTTACTGTATTGGGCTAAGGCCACACTGTACTGTTATTGTTGAAGGGCTCGGGCCTAGACTGATTCTGTTTCTTTAACAATGGGGAATTACACACTGAGTTTTTGTAAACTCACCCCGTTTTTAACCTATCAGGTAATCCCCAGCGTTAGACGGTTTGGAGCTGCGAGGGACTCGGAGAGGGCCACACAACGACACTTGTTTTATTCTGTTTTGCTCATTTAATTAAGCAATTTGATTTTGATTCGGGTTGTAATAAGGCCTTTATAATTTTTGGATTTTAAAATTGTGATTTGATGTGATTGTGATTTATATATGCCAGAAGTAGAACACAGTTTTCCAAAACAATAACTATTTTCTAACACTACATTTTCGCACCTCAATTTTTAAATATCACGTTTTCGTAAATCATTTGCTTTAACTTAAGCTTCTGCAACAATAAGGTTTTGAAGGTGATAACTTTTTAATAAACCTCGATTAAAAATAAACAAATGCAAACTGAGGTTTTATACAAATTTTTAAATGCAAGAAGGGTTTTTAATGAAAACATGGTTTTTGAAAAACACTTCAATATGACATGCCAGATTCGGCTCTAACTTCTAGGCCGAGTCTGGGGTGTTATAGTTTGGGTAAATTCAGATATAATTGGCATGCCACAGGATAGAAAGAGTTCAGGGTTACTTCGACTATGAGTTGATGAGGCACTGGGAGCAAATTTACTTCGATTTAATCGATGGGACACTGGGTGTTGACTTATTTATAGCGTTAGGCACAATTATTTGCTTCAGATTTATCCAATGAGGCATTGAGTGCCAAATTGGTGTGTCGGTTGGATTTGCGTATCTATCAGAGTCCAAGTCATGTTAATAGGAAAATAAATGGTAAATTTTGAGATAATGTTATTGAAATGGAAAATGATATGAAATGAATTGAAATGTGAAATGAAACCACAAATGGTGGACGAAATGTGACTAAAAGGTGGTGATGATCAAATGTATGGACATGAAATTGAAAGGTTAAATGGAATATGCCTATTTATGAGTTGAGTTATCATATATATTATAAAATATAATTTCTAAGTATTGATATTAGAATGCTGAATTGGTTGTGATAAAAGAGTAGGTAAATTGGCATTTGTGAATGGTTATATTGTATGTCATTATTTAATTTAAATTTTGTATCTTAATGATATTTATTTATCTTAATTATTCAAATTATAGAAATACCATTGGGTTATACTCAGCATCCAGCGGCAATCCTGGGCTCAAGTGTTGGTGATGTATTCATTTTGGTCTTGGCATGTACCTAGGATGTTCATTGATTATAATGAACATCAAGTCTTTTAATTGGCTTTTGGAAGTTATTTATATAAGTGTATATGCATGTGATGGAAATAGTCGTGTTGTTATTATCTTGTTAAGTAGCTTCGATAATATGTTTAATGTTTAATGATGGAGAAAATGATATGTTATGTGATATGCTTTGATTAATTTGTGATTATGGAATGATGATTGGTAAGATTAAGTATGCTTGAAATGATTTAGTAAGTTTGGTGTCTAAACATGAAATAGATTGAATGGTCATTTTATGTTTGATTTAGATGATTGTGGAAGTGTCATTAAATGTTTATTGAATTGGATATATATGTGTGTGTACTCTTTCAATTGATTTCAAAAGAGTGATCTGCCATAAATCATACTATTATTTACATCCCTTTTTACACATAATTATAGCTTGTTTAATAGTAAATCAAAGCACTTTAGTATATATTTAGATTGCATACTTAAAGTAGCAATTTATGCTTTCTAGTAGGTTTTATTACATTTTATATATCTAAATAAAGTTACATGGTCTTGTAGGTCAAGTCGGGAGCTAAAGATGCTTATTTGGGCCAAAACTGATGCCTATGTCGCAACACCAAGATTCTGATGTCTCAACATCGAAGGCAAACAAGTTTTGGAGCAAAACTACCTTCAATGTCGTAACATTGGACTCTGATGTTGCAACACTACAGGCTTGTGTTGCAACCAACCCCCTACACAACCCAAAAACTCTTGCATGTTTTAATTACGTTTTTTAGGAAAATTAGGTGCATTTGTCCCAGTCGAACTCTAAGGACTTCAAGGATAATTTAGGAACTTTAATATTCTGAGTTTAGCCTATATAAATGCCATTGCAGTCAGTTTAAACAGACAATTTTGAGGGTTTGATTCTTAGGTTTTTCTTTCCTTCCTAGTTTTCACTTAGGTTATTTTATGTTCCTGTAATCGGAAGATCCTATTCCCAAGTGAGACTTCTGCAAGGGGAGATTGTTCTGAAGCCACGCTTTCATCGATAAATCCATGATAACATTCTTTCTTTCTACATATTTTGCATGTTTCAATTGCTTTAACTTAATTAATTGATTGAATGATAAAGTTTCTTAGCAGATTAGCTATTTAGGAGAGGAAGAGCTTAAACCCTAGACTTGACAACCTTAAGAAGTCATTTAGGTAGGAATTAACCCAAAATTAGTATGGCTTATCCATGAACACCTTAACCCCAAACCAGTCTGGACTGTAAGGTTGGAAGATAAGTAGTCATTGCTGACTCGTTATTTTAGTGCAAGATTAGAAGATCCTGCTAAGGTATCGACTAGTTGATTGATTAGAGCCCTGCATCAATAATTAATTAGGTAAAATAATTAGATCTAGGCTAAAAGGAACTCGCGTAGTCAAAACAAGGAATAGGAAAAACAGATACAGGAACCTAGGAGTAGATTTAGGTTTAGTTAAATTTATTTAGTTTCTTATTATTATTGTCACATTGCTTCTTTATTAACACTACTAATTCGTAATTCAAGTATATTAGTAATTATTTTTCGTAATTGGCTTGATAACAGTTTTCCCCAAACTGCAATTCTTTTGGTACGATCCTTAGAATACTTACCAAGTGCTTCGTTGTAAACAAATTATATTACAACCTGATCCCTATACTTGTGGACACCTCCTCAATTCCATATATTTTGTAGCAGTATTCACACTATGGATGTTAGTACGTCCAGAGGCGGTTAAGTTATAGGCCCCGTTGCCGAAGATTATGAAAGTGATAATTGTGATTGAATCAATTACTTGTAAATAATATTAGTTAAAAGACGAATGAGTTAGGTAGTTGCTAATTTTATTAATTTATTATTGTAGCTTAATTTTAGTTTTTTCATAATTGTTATTATTTTATTATTTCCCTTGTTGATTAAGCAAATTTAATCATGAGTGCAATTAATGATGATTAAAGTTGGTATAAAGGCAAGACGTGGGATAATTTATATGATGATAAGGAATCAAGTTGGTTAGATGGAGATTCGATGGATCAATGGAGTTTGTATAGAAAATATGGAAAATAAGGGTATTCATATAAACCTATGTATGAGTTAGAAGATAAAAAAATTGATATGCCCGAATACCTAAGAGAGTTTCTTTCTAATCCACCAGAGTTATGGTCATGTGGAACAATTAAACTCGACAAACCTTTAGCCCAGAGCATAGACGCACACATGGATAAATTTGATGACGACGATAATGGGTCTAAGTCAGATAAGTCGTCCTTTTAGTATGAGAAATGGCACAATAATGAAGGACAAATTTTGTTAAATGGAGCTTTAACAAACCGGTGAAGTGATAACAATGAATACAATATGCTCGAACATCTAGATGAGTTACCTTACGATGCATATGGGAGTTATGACCACAAAGATAAAGCAAGTATCCAAAGGAACCCGTATGTGAGCCAAATAACATCCATCCGAGTGTGATCATATCTACCAAGGTGACAACGAAACATCCAATATTTTATCAAGAATGTCAGGTAAGATGACACAAATGATGGCAATGGCCCAAGAGATATCATAGGCATTACCTCCACAGGAAAATGTCATACATGATGTTCTCAACTTTGACCATGATGACCACTGTATTACCAACAATCGTCCGGACTTAGATGATGGAAATAAACAATAGTTTGGAATTAGGGATTGTGTTGATGAACTACACATACTCGATGCGGTTTTTGATCTAATTGACATTGAATCAAACATAACAGTAGATGTAGCTGCTGACATAAAAGTAGAAGTAACCATTAACATAGAGCTTAAATCGATTCTAAATGGAGGTGTAGAAAAGCTAATACACCTTCTGGCCATAATAGAAAAGGTATTAGCCAAAGAGATCAATAAGTTTGACTTATTCTCATCTAACAAGGGCAACAAATCTCGAGTGACCAAAACTTTACGTGACATGGAGAGAAGGAAGCTTGAGACAATAATACCCCAGAAAATGATTTGGGGTTGGCTTAGATTTGGTACTAAGCGGCTCGTAATGTTGATGTCGCATCGGTTGAAAATAAGGCGACATCATTGGAAGTGACAGAAGGGGTTGGTTCATATACATTGACAGAGGAACAAACGACGGATCAAAGTGTCAAGAACCAGTTAGAAGTTCTTTTATGGTGGCGAAACGGATCGTCCTGGTGTTTAAAGAACTTCTATTCCCTGTTTTAAATTTTGTTTCATTTTTATTTTTTATTTATTTATTTTATTTTATTAATCTTAGTTGTGTTTAGTTTTTTTTCCACATAGGTGTAGATACCATAGAATGACAGATTCAAAAAAAATCGTAGAAGCTAGAAATTGGGCTCAATGTCACGACATCGCACCTTAATGTCGTGAAAAACTAGACAGAACACAACCTCACAACATTGAAGGGCCAAGTTCATCTGAGCCGTTCTATCATCTATTATCGACACTTATTATTTTTCCTCTTATTCTTTTTATTACATTATGTTTCATATTTTTTTTCGTAAGTATTTTTTAGGTACTTTTTGTCCACTTGGAGCACACACAACCCGAGATTATCATAACAACAAGGATTCGACCGATTCAGGGAAGTTTTCTTGTTTTTTCACTTTAATTATTTCACACTAAGGGAAATGTATGTTCTAAAGTGTGGGGGGAAATACTTAGGATTAGTTTGTGTATGATTTTGTTTATGTGTTTACTTTGATTATTTATTGAAAAAAATATATATTATTGTTGCATGGTGCTTGTATTATATTAATACTATGAATAGTGGTTGAAAATAATGAAGCATGTAAAGATTTTTGTCAAGCATGAAAGTTTTAATTGATATAAAATAATTTGATTATTTTTTAGGAAAATTGATTAGCTTACTTAGTTAAATTGCTTAATAGATTAGAAGTACCTAAGTAAGAATGTTTGATGATGCCATATGAGATATAAGTCTTTTAGATAGTCGTAGAGACATGAATGCTTGAATTGATTAGTATTCATTCTATTTAATTCGATGCATGAAAGAAATTGTGTATGGTGGGATGCTTAAGGATGACCTAAGGCATTGTTTGAATAACTAGTTCTTAAATGACTATACCTAGTTACTATGAACCCCTAGTCTCCTCTTTTGAGCCTGATAACTCCTTTTTGATGAACCTACAAAAATTGAAACCCAAAGACCACACATAAATTGAAAACTTGAACTCTTCCCTATCCTTGGTCCTTTAATATATTACAAAGTAGACGTCAGGCCATAGATATTGAGGGTTTAATTAGATACATTATGGTGGTTTAAAAAACAAGTGAAAAAGGAAGAAACAATGTGATACAATGATTATAGGTTAGGCAAAAATGTGTGACAAAGAAAAATTGAGAAAAAGTCAAAAGTAAAAACGAGAAGAAAAAGTACAGAACAAAAATAAAAGCACTGTGATTGAGAAGAGGGTAAAAAGTTAAAGTGACAAAACAATGAGTCACAAAAGTAAGAAAACTCATCATCAGTGCACCAAAACTCGTTAAGCTGACCATAGTTGCTAGTATTATATTGTATCTTCCTACATGGAGAGATAAGGTAGGTGAGAGAGGGAGACAAAAGGCAATGAGCTTGGATGGGACATTAAGGGGGAAGAGATGGAACAATTTCATGTGCCTAACTATTTCTAGTGTTTGAACCATTTTGAGCCATATTTTTCTTTGTACTCATACTGCCTTAAACCTCAGAATGTTACAAGCCTAGAAGCCCAATGTGACTTAAGCATTCTCTGTGCATAATCTTCCGGAATTGCTAACAATTTTATTTAACGACTGTTTTTGATTCACATGATTGCGTCTCCTACATATTTGTTTGATTTATGTTAATGGTGATATTGTTAAACATTTGGTCATGGGAATTATTTCTAATTTTTTAGTAATGTAACTTTGTAAACAAATCCTAATTTACTTAAAAAAATTTCAAGGCATCGAACTATCAAGATTAAGTTATATGTGCGATAAGAATTTTTATACCTTTAATATTTGACAATCATGTTCTTAGTAATAATAAAATCCAATGGACGTTTTATTATTGCATGTTATGTGTCTAGATTTGTTTAAAGAAAGAACTTAAGTCATTTTCGTATTAATTTTTTTTATTTTCTCTTTTTCCAATATATGTGTTTTGGCTGCTTAAGGACAAGAAATAAGTCAAGTGTGGGGGAGTTTGATTTACCATAAATCATACTATTATTTACATCCCTTTTTACACATAATTATAGCTTGTTTAATAGTAAATCAAAGCATTTTAGTATATATTTAGGTTCTGATACTTAAAGTAGTAATTTATACTTTCTAGTAGTTTTTATTATGTTTTATGCATCTAAATAAGGTTACATGGTCTTGTAAGTCAACTCGGGAGCTAAAGATGCTTATTTGGGCTAAAGCTAATGCCTATGTTGCGACACCAAGATACTGATGTCTAAACATCGAAGATAGAAGCTAAAAACAAGTTCTAGAGCAAAACTACCTTCGATGTCGCGACATAAGACTTTGATGTTGCAACATTACAGGCCTGTGTTGTAATGAACCCTCTACGTAGCCCAAAAACTCTTGCATGTTTTAATTTTGTTTTGTAGGGAAATTAAATGTATTTGTCCCAGTCGAACTCTAAAGACTTCAAGGATAATTTAGGCACTTTAATAGTTCGAGTTTAGCTTATATAAAGACTATTGTAATCAGTTGAAACACACAATTTTAAGGGTTTGATTCTTAGGTTTTTCTTTCCTTTCTAGTTTTCACTTAAGTTATTTTATGTTCTTGTAATCGGAAGATCCTATTCTGAAATGAGACTTTCGCAAGGGAAGATTGTTCCGAATCCACGCTTGCATCGATAAATCCATGAGCATATCTTTTCTTTATTCTCTTATTTATATTTCTTTCTTTAACATTGTTAGATGAATGTTTGTGTAAAAATTAGAACCAATTTATGCTTTCTACATATTTTGCATGTTTCAATTGCTTTAACTTAATTAATTGATTGGATGATAGAGTTTCTTAGCAGATCAGTTGTTTGGGAGAGAAAGCACTTAAACCATAGGCTTGACAACCTTAAGAAGTCATTTAGGTGGGAATTAACCCAATATTGGTTTGACCTATTAGTGAACACCTTAACCCCGAACTGGTCTGAACTGTGAGATCAGAAGATAAGTAGTCCTTGTTGACTCGTTCTTTTAGTGGAAGATCAGAAGATTATGCTAGGGTATCGATTAGTCGATTGATTAGAACCCTACATCAATAATTAATTAGGTAAAATAATTGGATCTAGGCTAAAAGGAACCCGCGTAGTCAAAACAAGGAATAGGAAAAGCCGATACAAGAACCTAGGAGTAGATTTAGGTTTAGTTAAGTTTATTTAGTTTCTTATTATTATAATCAACTTGCTTCTTGATTAACACTACTAATTCGTGATTTAAGTAGATTAGTGATTATTTCCCGTAATTGGCGTGATAATAGTTTTCCCCAAACTTTAATTCTTTAGGTACGATCCTCGAAATACTTACAAGGTGTTTCATTGTAAACAAACTATATTACAACCTAACCCGTATACTTGCGGACATCGCCTCAATTCCATATATTTTGTAGCAGTATTCATAGTCTGGATGTTAGTACATCTGGAGGCGGTCAAATAGTTGAAATTATTGAGGTGCCTATTGTGGCATATTGGTTATACAATTAGGTTGATTGTTAAAGTGAATTTTTGATATGTTGGAAATGAATAGAGAAGTCCTTATTTTTTATTTTTATGTTATAATTGTGTTTAACAGGTACCATTTGAAGTTTAGGTGATTTTGGCATGAAATAGATAATTTGAAAATAGAATTTTACAATTTCTGAACTCAAGTATCGATATTTTGGCATTTGGTATCGATACTTGACCAATTTAACAGTTTTAAACAAATAGAATGTCAAAATGGTATCGATATTTATTTGATTATCGATAATATTTTATAAAATATCGATACCTTATAATAAATATTGATATGCTTATTTTTTCATAACAAACAAAATCATGAATTGATATTGATATTTAATACAGTATTGATACCCAACAATTAAATATCGATACCAAATTTAAGATTTAAAATTTTGGAGATTTAGAATTCAATCCTATTTCATGCCTGAATTTCGCAATTAAGTCATTGTAGTTTTTTAAATTATTATGTTGCATAAAATGTGAATGGAATCTATATAAATTGTTTATAATTTTTGAAAATGGTTGTAGCATCCTATTACTCGGGTTTGACAACTAGATCAGGTAAGGGTATTAAATTTATTGGAATCAAAGTTATAGGTTTAGCCGATTCTCAGACTAAATTAATCTTAGAATCGAGTCTAGAGATACATGATGAAGTTTACTTGAGTCTGAGTCAGGATTTGGATGCTGATTATATTGTTCTTGTTTTATAGTTGAATGATGTTGAGAGAATCTAGAAATGAAGTAAATCAGTTTATTCATAGTAGAAGTCACTTCATAGAAAATGAGATTAGGATTGAATCAGTGGCAATAAGCAGGGATTTAGTTGGTGCTCAACCATCTGGGGTCGATAGAGATAGAAATTAGGGGCAAGGTGATTCGACGCTTCTTCGAGCTATTATTGATTCTCTCCAGTGAGTGGTGGGAGCTACTCCTGCTATGGTACTTGTGCCTGTTGCTCGACGGGCTTCGGTTAAAGAATTACGGAGATATAGTGTTACCAAGTTTTTGGGTTTGAAAGAGGTTGATCCGTCAGTTGCTGAAGTTTGGTTAGAATCAACTAAACATATTTTGCAACAGCTCAATTGTACCCCGCATAAATGTGTGATTTGTGTCATTTCTCTACTGAAAGGAGAATTATATATGTGGTGGCAGACAGTAACACGTCATGTACCTACTGAGTGAGCCGATTGGGAGTTCTTTCAAAATGAGTTATAGAAAAAGTACGTCGGAGAATTGTATATTGAGGATCAGAAATAAGAGTTTTTTTCTATTGAAACAGAACAAAATGTCAATGGCTGATTATGAACATGAGTTTTTATGACTCAGTAAATATGCTTTAGAGTTTGTGTCATCCGGAGCTGAAAGTTGCAAACATTTCCTTTGTGGCTTACACGATGAACTTAAAGTACAGCTTGTATCGCATCGAAATTTAGAGTTTGTTGATTTAGTCAAGAGAGTGAAAATGGTTGAGCAATCTTTGGATCTCGACAAGAAGACTGAGACTACACAAGCTGCAGGGAAATGGTTAGGAATTGTTAGTTCGCATTCGCAACTAAAGTGAACTAGGGATTCTCATTGTAATTGGCGATTGACCATTAAGTGAGATAGATCTGATAGAGATTGAGATCGACAACCAATTATTTCAATGGGTAGTGTGCAAGGTCCAGCCCTAAATGTTAAGATACCCAATTGCGAGCATTGTGGAAAGAAGCATCGAGGTGAATACTGGAAATTGTCGCGAGCCTATTTTCATTTTGCATCTTTGGAGCATTTCACATGAGAGTGCCCGAGATTTGATAATTCTACTCATGTCTCTACTCAAAGGTCTGCTCTTGCGGCTAGGGATCATGGAATTCGTCATGGTGGTTTTGTTTCTAAAGGTGGTGCGAAAATGGGAGTGAAGCTGTTGTTATCAGTCAGGGGCTAGAGCGTCGGCTCGTGCATACATCGTACAGACTCCTGAAGAGGGTGATGCTACCGATGTTGTAGTAGGTATTTTTCTATTATTCTCTGTGCCTGTTTATGCTTTGATAGACCTTGGATCGTCACACTCTTACATAAATGTTGAATTGGTTAAATCAGAAAGTTTAAAATCTGAGACATCTAAAGTATCCATGGTTGCGTCATGTCCTTTTGGGCAGTCAATGTTGGTCGATGAATTATATAGGCGGTGTTTGTTAGAAATTCAGAACATATCTTTTCTTTTTGATTTGTTGATTATGCCATTCGACAATTTTGATTTGATTTTGGGTATGGATTGAGTCACTGAACATGGGGTGGTTTTGGACTGTAGTAAAAAGAAGTTTGTAGTCCAGAGTACTGACAGTAACTTGATTGAGGTGAATGGTTTCCGAACGTGTGGTTCAACTCGTATTATTTTAGGAGTTCGAGCTCATAAGCTCCTAATCAAGGTTGTGGAGCTTTTCTGTCCTCTGTCATTAACTGGAATTATAGTGAAAGTGTAAACTCTAAATTATATAGGTTTTTTCTAGTAGTTTTTACCACCTTTTTACTTAAAAATAATACTAATCTCGAGTATTTGTTAATTAATTAAGTGAATTTTGCTTATATTCTGACAATGGACATGAATTTATAAAATATGCAAATTTTTCCTTTATTGTGTTACTTTGTTTTGCATAAATTAATTGTTTCATGTTATTTATTAATGTGCTATATTTAATTATTTACTGGGACCATGAAGTTTATTTAATAAAGAGCTTATTTACAATTTTTGCATGGACATGAGCAATTCTACCCTACATGGAGGGCAAAAACATGCAAATTGGGTCATGAAGATGTTACTTTGACCCAGTAAAAAATGGTGCTACATGGTGGACAAGTCTGACTATTAAATGTGTCATAAAATCGTCCAAACAAGGAGAAGAGAAGCCCAATTCGGCAAGGATATTTGGGTAGCCAAAAATTAGCTTTTAGGATAATTATTTGGAGGCCCCTACACTTGGAAAATCATTGAAAATCAGCACACTATGTTTGTTCAAGAAACCATCCACCCCTTGCTTGATTCAAGTATGATTTTATGCTTGAATCAAGTAATGAACTCACCCTCCTTTCCACATATAATGGTTGGCCAAATGTCGGAGAAATCTAAGGGATCTTTGATGCCAAATTTAGTAAAATCCTCTACAAACTTCAAGTATAAATTCCCACTCCATCTCACATTTCAATCATCCCTCATTCATTCTTTATTTAGCATTTCTCTTCTATTCTATCATTCCCTCTCTTCAGTGCCACGCATAGCATCCCATATTCCGTTTCGTTCTTAGCCGGCAAAAACTTGATAAGAACATCTCTTCACCAACCACCTTGAGGAGCCTTTAGCAAAGGAGCAATACGAGGACGGAAGGAAACTTCTTCAATTGGAGTTCGCAAGGTTGCTGAATTGAACAGAGTTTATTCTTCCTTTACTTGTTACTTTGATTTTAATCATGTTTGCAATGTGCTTTGTTATCTTGTCATCAGCAATGGTAGTTTAAATCTATTTAGCTAGGATGATTGCATAAATTCAGTGAAGTTTGTTTAAATCATGTTTATAGTGTTTGTGCCTCAGTCATTCATGTTTTCAATTATACTCAAGCATGTATTCCATTCATATGTGATTGGATGCATTGGAATTAGTTGAGCGGTCCTAACCAGATGGCGGCTGAACACAATAGTTGAAAAATGCATGCTTAATTTAGATCCTAACCCGACTAAATTAAAGGTTTATAATAACTTTAACAAGCTCTATTATCTTGCACAGTTTTGAGGTTCATGTGATTAAATTGTTTCAAACCTAACTCATCCCTGTTACTTCACCTAAATTCTAAGAAACCCTTAGTTTAATATGATCAGTAAAATGTGTTTTTTACTAAGTAAAATATTCGAAAAGGACTTAATTTGGTTTCAAACTCATGAAAGATCAAGTTGCCATGAAATATTTTTTGAACACTGTTAAACATGAGAAAAATGAATTAAGTCGAATGATATAATTATTCTAGCCTATTCATGTTATTGATTTTTGAAGTTTGTGTTATTGCTACTTAGATTATGTAACCTCCCAAACCCGGCCTAGACGTTATTACTAGATTGAGAAGGCTACATTAGCCACCGAAATGGCTAAGCTAACTTACGTTACTTTTTAAGACTTTAAATAAACTCATTTTAGAGAAAATCGAGTTGTACTTTGAGTTAGCTTAAAAGTATTCATTCACTAGGTCATGTATGCTTAGGATTCATTTTATTGTTGACAGTGTTGTTTTAGAAAGACCGTTTGCTTGTCACCTTTCTTTAAAAAAAACTCGAAGTTAAACTAATTCAACGAAAAAACCATTTTTCAAGTCATTTTGGAAAATTAGTTGCCTTATCGATTTGTTTTTCAAAAATAGTTCCTTTGCAATGTTGTGGAAACTAGGGAACAATATCAAATTTTAGTTAAGCCCGATATCATGCATTATTCGGTTATTATGCTTGAGTAATCCATGCATGCAAAAATCCCCAAAAGAAAAACTTACCAAGCCACAGACCAGAAATAATTTAAAATTATAAGCCAAAACCAATAAAGACTTAATAATACTTAATTAAATAATAATCCGAGGTCCAAGTTGATTCTCTAATGCTGAGTCCGGTCCTAATTTTGAGGTTTACCTGAAAAGTTAAACACTATTGGGGGGTGAGCTTATGGAAAGCTCGGTGTGAGTTAAATAATTATTTAAACGGGCAAAAACATCAAATATAGTGAAACATATTAGCATCAACAGAAGAAAACAGAACCATCATAAGAATTTCATGTCATTACATAGCCATTATCAAATTGATATCAAACGGTGTATGAGCATAAGTCATCATTCATTCGAGGAACAATATTTAATTTTAATATCATTCAATTCAACAAAATATAATGTGTAGCATAAATCAATTACATTTGAATATGTCGTGCACATGATGTAATGCAATAAGGTTCCTACCCATACCATCTGCTACACACCACGAGTTCCCCAGAACCCGTCTGTCAAACTTCAAAACATTATGAGCATAGCTCGATGTAGTAAAACCACCGAATAATCAATAATGCAAAAAATCTGTCGGATATCAAATAGTACGATACAATCGCCAATAAAATATAATATGTGATAAAATCACCAATCCCTTCAGTACTCGAGGTGCAATGCACTGACTATGAATAATGCAGACTTAATATGCCATTGGTACTCCACGGAACTCCTCCGTCAACCACAAA
The DNA here is from genome assembly GCF_007990345.1 of Gossypium hirsutum. NCBI lineage: Eukaryota > Viridiplantae > Streptophyta > Magnoliopsida > Malvales > Malvaceae > Gossypium > Gossypium hirsutum. The sequence continues at coordinate 22,370,015 of NC_053449.1, read as the reverse complement.
ATCCAAACCCAATGCATATGCAATATGTCATACAATCTCATACATAATCATATCTCAGTACTTTTCACATTCATTTGACAAGCTCAACATGTCCTCAATAATCACATACTTTCAGCAAATGGTAACAGTGTTCCAATATTTCAAATTACCATTGTGTTGGTATCAATCAATATCGTTCAATTTCAAATACTTTACGGATTGTCATTGTGCATAAATAGCACCCTTTTCAGTACACAATATAACAAATATCTCATGCATTTAAATCATACATAAGCTTAATATCTCAACACATTATATCATTTAGTCAAACATTCTCATATCTCATAACTCAAATATGCAATTACAAACTCAATCAAACATCCATACCATCAAACTAGCAATTTTGAAAACATGTCAACTTTTAAGGCTCGAAACATACTTGGTTCGGCCACTCACAAAATCAATAATTTGGCTATTAAGCCAATCCATTCAGCAAGATAATTTATTAAATAGAACATTATATTTAACATTTTGAAACAATTTTATGAGTTTAGGACCCCCAACTTATTTTTCACTACCACACAACACACTAGCATATCTTCCAATTTTCCTTAATAATTCCTTAAACAAACCAAAACCAAAATTTAGTATAAATTCAAAAAATTTAAAATTAAACCAGCCCCCAAACACCCACTTATGATTTCAAACCAATCTTTGAAATTATAACTACTTTATGAATCCAAACTAGTTAGATTCCTTACACTGTATCGATGCAAACCTTACGTACAATCAGTCTTTGCCTTTACTGATGATTTGGGGCATTTGGTCAGCACCTAGTTCAATAATATACTAGAAAATAAGTATCTAATTAATGATTAAATTCTTTCATTTAATCAATTCATAAACTTTACCCAACAACTATGTCAAAATAAAAAACTAGCTATCCTTAATTGCACTTACGCTTCGCAATTTGTGGGATCCGAATGGCCAATCGATCAAGAACGTTTTTCCCTAATTGAAATAGGTTTAAAAGCTGATTAGTAGGGTTCAAGAACTCAAATTAATTTTGGAAAAAAATATAGGCAAGAACCAAGAAACAAAACAGCCCCTTTTCTTGCACATAGGCGCACGCACCACCACCTATGGTGGCCAAAATTGGGGCTGAATTTTAAAATGGTTTGAGATCTCATTAAATTCTAGAAAAATACCTTTCAAATAATTTAAAATCCCCCAAGTTCTATATCTAGAAATTTATGTTTTTAATGGACAATATTAATTAAGAAATTGAAGAGATAAGAGACTTTACCCAAGCTAGTCGAGAGAAACGGTAATGACACTTTCTTGGCAATGTTCAGGATCGATCTTGGAGTTTAAGATTTCAGATTTGTCACTGATTTTAATGAGGAAAATTTATAGAAATATGGTGGAAAATATGCTAACAAATATTGTGGAAAAAAGAAAATGAAAAAGAAAAAGAAAGAGCTGGTAAAATTTGGTGTAAGCGATGGAAACAATGGAGGAAAGGAAAAAAATAAAATCAAAGAGGAGGAAAGGAACGACTAGGGCAATGAGGAGGAGGATTAAGGACTAATTATTAGTGAAAAATTAAATTATTTGCATGGGAAAGGAATTGAAGTTAGGACCTCAAGGATAAATTCACTAATGTTTAACCATCAAACCAATAACTCATTCTTGATATAATTTGAAATATTTATTTTTAAAAACAAGGCATGTCACATACTAGGGTTTAAGGTAAAACTTACAAAATAATAAAAATGATGTGAGAGAAGGGATTTGAACTTGGGTTTCAAGAAACTTTACACTAACACTTAACCAACAAACCAATACCTCATTTATTTTTTAAAATGCATTGATAAATTTAAAAAATTAAGGCACGACCACTCTCTCTCAATTCACAAACCCGATTATACTAACCCCTGATTTTTGGAATGTTACAGATTAGAATTGCATTAGGGATCATTTTGTATCTAGATAATTTAATTTAGTTTAATCATCCATCACTCAAAATATTGTGTTTTTATCACCAATTTGTAAAACTTTAATTTTGCAGTTAATTGATTAACATGCACAATCCCTGCGGAGATTATAACTGTTTTACTTATTTATTGTTTGATAACGACTGTGTACACTTGTACAAATCTACGCATTGCAGATAGTCAGATCAATAAGATTTGAATTGTCTGTGAATTCCCTGATGTGTTTCTCGAGAAATTTATGGGATTACCACCAGATCGAGAGGTTGAGTTTGCAATTAAAGTGTTTCTCGGTATGGCTCTAGTGTCAATATTCCCATATCGTATGGTACAGACAGAGCTGAAGAAATTAAAAGTTCAGTTGCAAGATTTACTTGACCGTAGCTTTAGATGCCCTAGTATATTGCCCTAGGGAGCTCTAGTATTATTCATTTAAAAGAAAGATGGTTTGATGTGGCTTTGTATAGATTACTGGTAACTGAATAAGTTGAAATTTGATCTGCCACAAATTGATGTGACAAATTAGGCTTTTTCGATACACTTAAGGAGCTTTTTTCGAGTAAAATTGCGTCTTTAGTCTAATTTTTCATTATTTTCATATTTTTGATTAGGAAGTGAAAATGTCTCATTTTTGTCTATTTTGTGAACCATATTGACCAATAGCACGATTGGCAGGCCTAACATGTGTTTGAGTGATGTAGGAACATATTGGAGGTTGAAAACAAGCGAGAACGGAAACCAAGGAAAAGGGTATTGTGATACCTCCAACAATATAGGGGAGTGAAGACTCCCTTCAGTGGTATCGCGATATCCTTTTTGGGTATTGCAATATCACCTTTGTCAGGGGGACAAACTTGGACAGAAAGGGTACTTTGTCTAACCAGTCCACAAATCACATAAGACCCGCGTAAGGGCATTTTTTGTAACAAAAAGTCAACAAAATACACTTCAAAATAGCCAAAAATTGTTGAGGAGGAGAGACAGACACATTAGCTTAGTTTTAGGTTTAGTTTTCTTTAGGTTTTCTATAGTTTTTCTCTACACTTTGCTAGAGTTTTTATTTTTTTTCTACTTCTATATTTACTTCTTGTTCTTGTTATTCTTAGTGTTAGTTAAGTTAGTTATTACTATAGCTAAGGTTTATTTGCATTTCTAATCCCTATACCTTGCTTTCAAGACTCTTTAAGCTTTAGTTTAATGTATTTTAGTTTATTTTACTTTGAATTTGTTAAAGCTTGTTCTTTTTATGCTTCTTGCTTTAGATTTTCCTGTTAAATGCTTTTGGTTTCATGCTATTTAAGTTTTCTTGCATAAAAATTTCAACTTTTACATTTTTCTTAAGATTTACTTTCATGGTTACCTTGGTTTACATTTTCATGTTTATTTTCTTCACTTTGAGCTTGAGTAGCTAAACCTTGAAGGAGGTTGGTTGATGGAGATGTGGGTAAACTAAAAATTTTGGACAAAGGACTGAATCTAATAGAACTAAAAACTTAGGTAGTGACACCCTTAAGGGAATATCAAGATAAAGTGAGACCGGAAGGTAATCTTGTCGCGCACTTGTTCATTAGTCCCAGATTAATCGGTGAGATCGGAAGATAAATTGAGATCGGAAGATAAAATGGAGCCACTTGGCAATTTACGCAATTTATGTCCCTTGTCCAAGGTTCGGTGAACCACATCGAGGTCAACCAACCTTCATTAGTTATTTGATGGATAGTCCTTTAGTTTTATATTTCTTTCAATTTAGTCCCTAGAATAGAATATTTAATTTTCTTACAAACTTATCTTGTTATGAATTCCCATACTATAAAATCATATTAGTAGCCACTTCGACTCTATTGTGTATGCTAGTTATTGCTCAACCGCCTCTTCCTTTAGGTTCAATCCCTTGGAATACTTCATGTTCAATTTGAACTATAAATATTACAACTGACACTGTACGCTTGCAGTAAAATCAAGATTTCAAAATTGTTATATAAATTGGTTGTTTTAACGCACATGTGCATAGTCGGTTAAGTTTTTGGCGCGATTGTTGAGGAAGACGGTGTAAGATTGTGTAATTTTTAGTGTACACTTTTAGGTAGAGATAAGTAGCCAAAGTATGATTGATAAATACAACCTTATTTTCTGTTTGTTTTATTTTGTTACAGATTTTAGTGAATTTTCTTCACTCTCTTGTGCTTAAAGGCATTGTATGACTCGAACTGGTAATGGTGTCTTACCATTTGACTCGGAACTGGAACATATCATCACACACACGAGGAGGGTGTAACACCCTAGAGATGCACCACCTTCACAAGAGAGAAGCCTACTAAAAATTCACAAGGAGAAATTCGACAACCACCACACCTACCCATGGAGCAACGAACTTTGCACGACTATGTGATACCCAACTTGGATGCTTTTCGAAGAAGCATTAATCACCATAACAACCTCAAAATCAAACCGACCATGATCCAAATGATACAATTGAACCTTTAATTTTGAGGGTTAATGAATTAGGATCCAAATTAACATATTAAGTGGTTTCTATCCATTTGTGATAATTTCAGATATAATGGGGTATTCGATGACATTATCCATCTTTGGTTTTTCCATTAACACTTAGGAAAAGCTAGCAAGCAAATTTTTAGCAAAGTATTTTCCTCTGAGCAAGACCATGAAACTTCATATGGATATTACGAATTTTCGGCAATTGGAAGAAGAGTCATTATACGAGGCATGAGAGCACTTTAAGTTAATGTTTTGTAAGTTTCCATACCATGGTTTACAAGATTTGTCACAACTTCAAGTCTTTTATAATGGACCTGATGGAAATTTACGCTCTAGTCTTGATGGAGCATCTGTGGGAGCATTCACGTCAAAAACCTACACTGAGGCTTGTCAACTAATCAAGGACATGGCGATGACCTCTTACATATGGCTAGCTGAGCGGTTCACATATCGAACTAAGAAACTGACAGTGAACATTATTGATGGCGAAGACAAGTATCAATAAGTCCTGGAAAGGTTAAATCAATTGGAGATGAATGTGGCCAATGCATAATTATGTAGGGAATAGAGGGCAACCATATGGAGGTCAATTATGTAGGAAATAGAGGATATAACTCTTACTCCAACACCTATAAGCTAGGATGACGAGATCATCCTAACCTTAAGTGAGGAGGGAAATAAATGGGACCTTCAAATCATGAGAGCAACCTTAATCTTCTAAAACTCAACGCACTATATCAACCTTCGTTATCTTTTAGGGCACCCTAAGATCAAGAGGGAAAACCAGCCTATAATAATGACCCTCCATTTTCGATTAGGGTGAGAAAGGTAGAGGAAGGTTTGCATGTAGTGCAATCTGATGTGCGCCAAATTTATGGTCAATTAGAAAAAGTTTTGAAGTGTTTGCAAAATAATTTAGCCTCTAGCATTCCTAGTAATATTGAACCTAATCCAAAGAGGGAAGGAAAGGAGCATGCCAAGGCGATCACTCTTAGATCAAGAGTTGTGGTTAAGGAACCTATCCAATCGAATTGTTGGGAGAAGTAAGTGAGTGAGAAAGATGAGAGCACCTGCACTCTTAATGTTGGAGATGGGTAGTAGAGAATAAAGTGCCTGAGAGTAAAACCATACATGTTAAACCTAAGGATAGAACTGTTCCACCACCACCACTAATCTTGAAACCTATACCCTTTCCAAGCCGTCTAGAAGAGAAAAAAGAAACAGGATAACGAGAAGTTTCTAGACTTCCTCAAAATGTTTAAAGCCTTAAATGTGAACCTCCCATTGTTAGAACTCCTTGAGAAAATTCCAAAATACTCCAAATTCCTTAAGGATTTATGTCTCAAAGGAGGGAAATAGGGAGAGGAGAGCAAATTGCACTTAATGAAGAATGTAGCGTAGTTGTGTCTAGAAGAGTTCGTCCCAAACTAAAAGATCCCGATAGCTTTATCATCTCCATTAAAATAGTAAAGTGAGTTTTGGGAAGGCCTTATGTGATCTAGGTGCCAGTATTAACATCATGCCATTATCAATTTATAGAAGGTTAGGTTTGGGGGAGTTTAAGGAAACGACAATCACCTTACAATTAGCTGACCGGTCTTTGGTACATCTAAAGAGAGTCCTTTAAGATATGTTAGTGAGGGTAGGTAATTCATTTTTCTTGTTGACTTTATCGTGCTTGACTTCGAGGAAGATCTTGAAATTCTTATACTCTTAGGGAGAAATTTCTTGGCCACGTCTAGAACTACCATAGACATATGATGGGGGTGAATTGACTATGGACATAGAGAGGGAAACAGAAGTTTTCAAATGTTTTGAGCCCGAGTCTAGGTCTGAGGAGGTGTTGACATCACAAGAGTATAGGTGCCAAGTAATTGAGACAAGAACTTATCATGCTAACAGGTTTCCAACTTTCATGAAACGGTGTAATTTTTTAGGTGCCCGTATGCTATGCAAGAGGGTTTATTAACTTTCAGATTTAAAGATTTTGGAAATTAAAATGATGTTTAGTTTTAAAAAAAAACTAAGAGTTTTTAAACGTTGCACTAAGATACCCTTTCTTCAATTACTTGTTTTAGGGTAGGAATGAGAACACATTATCATCTTTTAAATGTCTTATTTTGCAGTAATTTAGATCACTTTCCACTTTTCAATCATTTGTGTTGTTTATTTTCTTTTAAAAGCTATAGTGTAGTCGATATGTCTCTTAGGCGATAAAGTTAATACGAATGTACCTCCTCCTTTAGGTCAGGCTACACTAGAGGATGATGTGGAGCCTTTAGTACAAGCTCTGATAGGATCCTTTCAATGTATTACGAGTGGTAACCCTGCACCTACTCACTAGGGATTGCCACTTGATAACTCTTGAAAAGAGTTATATTTTGTGCTTTTAGACCTATTTAATTGCCTATAGTTAAGTACATCTAGTTGTATTTTAGGATATTTCATTAGTATTTTTAGCATTGCATTAGAACTTGGGTTGCGTTTAAATATTAGGTGCTTTTAATTTCTCATGGGAGGGCTTTGTTTTGTGGTATTGGCAAGTGCAAGATAAGGAACAAGAAATAAAAGAGTGAAGTTTTTTCGGGATAAAAAAGTGGTCAAATTGCCAGCTCGTATGTCGTGGCAATGCCAAGAAGGTGTCCAGTCAGCATTCAACGCATATCAGTTTTAGCTCATATACCATGGCAATGCTCACATAAATCTTGGGGCTGTTGGAATTATCCTGAAAAGAAAGCAGAAGAAATTTAAAAAGAAGCAAATGAGGAAACCCTAGGACGCAAAACAAGGGTGGAGATCCTTAAGTGAAATAGAAGGTAGCGATTGAATAGAGACTGGAAGAGGAAATACGCAGGCAACCCCTCTCAGCCACCTTAGGACATTACGCAACTTGAGTGTGGATTGGAAAGTGAACGTTGTCTTCCCGAAGTTCTTCCATTGTTTCTAATATGTTCCTTTATGAATTACAGTGATAAAAATGATGTTTGAGTTGAATGTTGTTTGCCAACCTATGAGTTAAATCTCATAAGGTTGGGATTACTTTGATGAAACTTTAACTTTCTTTAATGGCTGCAGTATAAATCTGAATTATTTTTACTATTTCATTCAATTATTTTATTCTTTAAAATGTATGTGAGCAATCCCTAGACATATTTGAATGTGCAGCACACCCTTAAATTAATCTAAAGTATGAAAAGGTTAGATTAGTTAGACCTTGGTTTAATTATATGATCAAGTACTCGATAAATACTTGTAGTAGACTGTAGACATAGAGCAGCATTCATATAGAAGGAAATAGTGCAAGGTACCATATTAAAGACATATAGACACAAGCAAGGTAACTTGAGGTTTTTGCCTTCGAAAGAAGCAGACCACTTTAGAACTCTTCTGAGTAGTAGGTTAAGCATGATTTTGCTGAGGCATTGCTGACAAGAAAAGTAGATCCTTAATAATCCCGACCTTCCCACTCAAAATCGTGTAACCCTTATCTTTTGTCGTAATATCTTTTGCATTGTATCCTTAGTTGTTTATTTGTCAATTACATATCATTCTTAGTTATTTACTTGATCGTTTACATAATATTCACATAGTAATTCTCATATTACCATTAAATTTCTATTCTCATTTTGCCATAGCGTTTCCAAGAATTCATTAATTCCACATATTGCATACATCACTATTTCTCTAATTGCCACTCCATACTTATCTTTGTTTTTACCATAGCATTAATCGCATTTTATTATAATAAGTTGACCACTTTTGTGCCTTAGTCGGATCCTCGTGGGAATGATACTCACTCATCACTTATTACTTGATTCGACGTGTATACTAGCACAAATCACATATCATTTCACACGCAACACCACTCGAGCGTCTACGTGCTATGGGTGGACATGAATTTAGAGGGGCTAAAGGAGCTGGTCCGACCATTGCTAAGTATTGGTTGGAGAGTGTGGAGAGAATCCTGGAACAGATGGATTCCTTAGGTAAGGAGAAACTTGTAACAGCCCGTTTTTCATTGGTGTCAAAAAATAGTGGTTTTGAGGCCACCAAATTCGATGATTAAGTTCGTAAATATTATTATTTAATATTTACGAGTCAAACATGATTTTAATACTATTTTTTATTTGATAATTTATGTTATATAAACAATTTATTAAGTTTAAGTGGTAAGACCCTAATGTCAAGTGTTTTTAGAAAATGAGGTATCGGGACCTCGTTTCTATAAATCGATCCATAAATATTTTTATAAATATTTATGAAGTTTCATTAAGGTGGTATTAAAGTTTCGTTGAAAAGTTTTAACGTTTCTACAATTAATTAATTAAAAAGGACTAATTTGTAAAAAATACGAAAGTTAATTATTATTAGTATTTAAGTGCCCAATTGTATAAATTAAAAAAATGGATGGTTTAATATGGTAAATTAGCCATAATTAGTGGTAATGGAGGGCAATGTGGTTGATTATTAATTTCTTATTTGAATTGTTTTATTAATTAATGTTTAAAGTATTAAAACATTAAAAACAAAAGTAAAAAAAAAAGGTAATATCATCTTATTTTGGTTCTTTCACCCAAAAAAGAAGGAAGAAACATCATTGAAGAATCCATGGAGTTTCGACAAGCTTTTCTTCCTTGCATGGTTGTGCTATTGAGGTTCGTTTTTAATAATTTTAATGTTTTTGAGATCGTTGCAACTAGGTCTAGCTAGCCCTTACCTTCGATTTTGAAACTGTTAAAGATTTTGAATGTTTTCATTGATGAATCTAGTGATTTTTTTATGTTAAATGATTAATTTGAAATACTAGTTGTTATTTAAAAGTATTTTGTTAAGTGATTTTTGATGAATTTATCGATTAGGGACTAAATTGTTAAAATAATAAAAGTACAAGGAGTTGATATGAAATTGTTACAAAATTGAGCTGAAATGGAGGCTATGAATGTTTGGCTAGTGTGAAATTTCTATAAAAATGGTTAATTTGCATGTTTTAGGCTCAGGGACTAAATTGAATAAAAGTAAAATGTTAAGGGAAATTCTGTAAAAATGTAAAAATGACTAAATTGCATAAAATACATTTTTTTACTATCTAAATTAATAGATTGAATGAAATTATTAATTTAGATCAAGATCGGGTGGAAAATTGAAGAGAGTGAAAAATTACCAAAATGCCCCTATACTTTGACATTTCTGCAATTTAGCCAAGTAATTCGTACATTTAAATGCTATCATTTTATAATATCAAATTATGTCTCAACGAAAAAATCCAACGGCTATAGCTTTGGCTATCGATTATGAAAAGGGATAGCTTCGGCTATCGATGATGAAAAAGGATGGTGACAACCATCAACTATGAAAAGGGATGGTGACGACCATCGATTAATGAAAGGGGATGGTTTCGACAATCGAATATGAAAAGGGACAGTTAAGACCATCATTTAGCACACTTTGTGTGAGCTCCGATAAGGGTTTCGATTGACTTCACTACGATATAATTGTTTATGAAAGGTATGATATAATTGTTGCTATGTTATGTACCCATATCTTACCATGTGATTATATTGCTAAGTTATGTGTTTAATCACTAGCTTGTGGCTATGGTTAATGTTATGTTTGTGTCTTATGTGTATGTGTATGCAAATGAAATGGTAAGTGTTCAATAAGAACTAAGTCATGTTTATATAAAACTCAATGGAATGGTGATACATGGAAAAACATGATATGTTGTGATGGATGATAGATTCAATTGAATCATACTCAAGTATAATGGTTATCCATGTCAAATTCATATAAATCATGTTTAAATGAACTAACATGTATTATTGATGTGCTAGGGCTTATGCCAAACTCGTGGATATGATTTATGTTTATAACTATGCTTGAACTATGCATACGAAATGGGTAAGAAAAGGAAATGAAACGGTAAGCACGAAGTTAGGATGTATTATGATGTATTATATGTGAGCATTGCTTATGCTATGGATAAATACACTGAATCGAGAGTTAATAATGTTGTTTAGGCTTATGATAAGCATTGGGGATGGAATGGAAAGTAAGTAAATAGAATGATATATAATCTTATAAAAGCGATTGATGATATATATATTATGTCTCATGAAATCCTATCATGTTATGAATGGTCAATAAATAAGTGACATTAATAAACTTACTCATTTGTGAGTTGATGATCATATCGACTTATGAATCTTATAGCATTGGCATAGATTTATGTTTATTCTATAAAGTTTAATATTGAAATGGAATATTATGCTTAAAATTTATACGAGCTTACTAAGCATTCATTACTTATGTAGTTTTTCTTTTACCTTACAGATTATAAGAAGCTCGATCAGGTTGGAAGCTAGTCGGAGATCCATCACACTGTCCATCGATTTTATCGGTAGTTTTTTATGTTTTGGTCGCGGTTATAATGGCATGTATAGGTGTTTTGTGCTAAATGATATGACCACTATGTTTGGCTTGTAAATATGGTTTTACGATTGATGACATTTTGGCATTTTTGGACTTGATGGATAATGTTGAAATGGTTTAGTGATGATATGTTTTGAATGGCCAAACTGGTATGCTTGTGTGTGATGGTGGCATGTAATGTTGCTTTGAATTTGTGAAACTTATGTTATTTTGATGCCTTGATGGTTGGTGTGCTTTTGGTACTTTGATGCTTAATGGTTGGTGTTATATGATCAAATTGATGCATGATTTTATGGCCAAAGCGGTATGTGTTGGCATGTTTGCAAAGTGATCATTTAGGGCATGTTTTGATATAGGATTTAATCAAACATGTTTGGTTGAATTATGACCATTTGGACCTAAATTTGGTATGTATATATATTGGATGTTGGAACCATTTGGTAATGGTTAGTTTTGTGTCATTTATACGGTTTTGATACATAAGAGAAGTGGTTCAAATGGTAAAGTTATTTCGTTATGGAATGAATCTAAATTGGTAAGGTTGGTATGTGTCAAAAGTGGTATGTTTTGGTATGTTTATAATGAGACCAAGTGAATGTTTGCATTTGAGGTGCCTATATGGCATATTGGTTTAATGGAATTTGGTATTCTATTTGGTCTTATTATGCAAGTTTTAGGTATGTTTAAAGCCTGATTATATATGTAAATAACTTGTTGATGTGTGTTTGAGTTAGGTGAAAGGAATGGCTTGAATTTGGCCTATTTCATGTCCACACAGCCTAAGACACGAGTGTGTCTCAACCGTGTGTGACATACGGTCATGTGACACGGTTGTGTGTCCCCTGTAGGTTTTTAAAGTTTGCATTCTAAGAGTTACACAGTCTACCACACGGGCGTGTGGCTTGGCCGTGTGACATAAGTCAGAGAGTTACATGGGCACGAACCCAGGCCAGGACATAGCTGTGTGTCCCTACTTCGAATGCCCACATGGCCTGAGACACGAGCGTGTGTCTCAGCCATGTGAGTCATATGGCCAGGTCACACAACCGTGTGACCCCCGTAATGTGAATTTTTCCATCTTTTTCCATGAAGTTTTAAATGTTTTTGATTTAGTCCTGAATCGTTTCTAAAGTAGTTCTATGATCAGTGCTAGAGGTTCGACGGGGATCTCGATCGGGTCAGTCTAGACAGGAAGGTAGTGCTATAATCAGTGTTGGAGGTTCGACGAGAGGTTCTAGATGGCTTCTCGATGAACACTACAACCATAGACATAGAAAAGAGTGTTGGAAGAGGATCAGGGCTTGTTTTCGATGTGGGTTGAAGGACCACCTGTTGAAAGATTGTTCGGATAGGGACGAGGTGTCCTAGACAGAATTTTGTGCCCACATCTGCTAGAGGTCGAGGCCATGGTCGTGGAGGTAATGGGAGACCAAGTGGACAGAGGACTGTTTCCCATAGGTCCATAGACCGAGTCCGAAAGTCCAGCTCATGTATATGCAGTTAGGGAGCCATAGGTGTTCAAAAATTCAGGCAACCATCAACCACGGATGCATGTACGAGGAACGAGTCAGGTTTAAAAAGAGTTGAAGATATAACTTTACAAAACTAAAGAATGGTACATAATGTTGTTGGTTGGATTCCTTTGAACGATATCAAACCAAGCACGAACAACAAAAACTCTTTGAAATTTTTAGAGAGGATACAAACTTTTGGCTGCTAGACCTAGTTTGATTTTCTTACTCACTCTCTTACTCAATCAGAGATTTTATTCCTTTTATTAATATCATATACTAAAAATGGAAAATTTCCCATTTTAGTTTTTAGAGAAAATCATGGAAGATATTAAAGATTTCATTCTTTCCAAAATAATATTAACTTCTATAAATGTTAACTTAAGAAAGTAATTATGAACTGTGTCCACCAAGCAATAGTGTCCGCCAGGCAATATTGTTTATCAGGCAGTGTTATCTAGCAAGTGATACTACTCGCCAAACAATATTGTATGCCAAGCGATACTGTTTACCAGGAAATATCGTCCGCCAAGCGATACTATTTTCTAGGCAATACTAATCACCAAAGATATATGTAAAGAGTGTATACGCCTAACATTTTGCATGCAGTTTGTTCGCTTTAACCATAGGGTGTGACCCTGTAGGTTCTTGTAACATTAGTAGTAATACTAGAACATTTCTAGTGTTGTCGCAATGATTGGCATCTAGAAATGCATCATTACTACCCAAGTTATAAGAAGTTGTGATTCGACATAACCTTTCTATGATAAACTATTCATGTATTATATCATTTTATCCTTTATATCTAGATTGGGCACAAGTCACGGTATAGTCACACTTGTATAGTCCAATCTCATATTTGTTGATATTCTAAGTAGACTACAATAAAAAAATAAGTGTGATATCTCATATTAACTTATTTGACCATGGCAATGCATTTCTAGTCTTACTCCATCAACTGGCCCAACATATTACTCCCATTATGCAGGAGGGATAAATCCTATCGTGATCAATCATATCCCACTACATAGATTGTGGCATACCCAACATCAATCTTTATAGTACAACCTGTTACTATAGACGTTTGACTGTATCAAAATATAAAGCTCACGATGTTAGGACAATGATGATCTCAAGTCTGAGGATCATATACATAGTTATCACTATGAGTAATGTTTGTGACTACTACAAAATAATCCAAGAAACATACTCATGGTAGTTCAATCCAATATGTTGTTCTATAACACATACTCATGTATTGATTTTGAGATCCCTATGTCAATGACAACACTTTGTCATCAATCAACTACACATTAGTCTCAATACATTATTGATGTCCAAAACCACAATAATACTTGACTAAGGACCTTTTAAGAATAATCATATCATTTTTAGGACTTTGTTGTTAATCAGTTTATTTATACACACAAAAGAAAAGAAACTGAAATAACAATAGTAATGCATTATATTAAAAAACATGGTAAAACGAGTATGTAATTACAATCATCTCATGATTAGTCTTTAGGCATACTCTACCAATATCCCACTAGCACTAAGACCAATTAGTTATATATCTAATACCAAATAACTTAGTGTCACGGTCACGCTTCTGCTATGTTAGAGGCTTCGTCAGTAAATTATCGATGTTGTCATCTATTGGTACTTTGCATATTTCCACATCTCCTTGATCAATGATTTCTCAAATGAGATGAAAGCACCTAAGAATATGTTTGGATCGCTGGTGAGATCTGGGCTCCTTTGCTTGTGCAATGGCTCCATTTTTGTCACAGTGAAGTTTTATAGCATCTAATATGCTAGGCACAACACCTAGTTCACATATGATCTTCTTGATCCAAATAGGCTTTTTTGCAGCCTCCTTGGCTGTAATGTACTAGGCCTCAATTGTAGAACCAGCTCATAGTGTCATCATTAAGGCAGAACATGTTACACCCCAAACCCGACAGGGACGGACCGGCCCGAATTTGAAGTAATGCAATAGCCACCTAAGTGACTCTCTGGCTAACGACTACCCAAGACACACCCCAACCTTATAACACCTTAATCTTATCTAATTATTAGTTATTTATTAAACGAAAGCAAATTATGAGCCAATTTTAAACTTTTCCTAAGTAATTTAACCTAAGGGCATTTTTGTCATTTTACCACCTCTAGTAAAACTAACCCTATTTTAGATCTAAGTGTTTACCAACATTCTTTTAGTTAAAATTATACAAGCCTAAAAATTTCAGCTTAATTTGTGTTTGTTTACTATGTCTAATTCAAGTTTGATTCTTCGGGACTAAAATGTAACAAATACAAACTATCAGGACCTATTTCAAATTATAAATTAAGTGTGTTTCTATCAAATTTTACCCATTACAAGACTAATCCTAAAATTTTGCCAAGTTTCCTTATTAGCTAAGGCTCTAATTAGACTAATAAATTTTTAGGACTAAATTGTAACTTAAACAAAGTAGAATACCAATTTAAAAAGATAAAAATTCAAACAAGTGGCGTACCTTAGTCGCTAGTAAACCACTCCATGGAAGCTTCATTTAAACAATCATTAGTATAAATTTCATGCCTCATACACCGTGTTATCAATCATCGTGTTATCAAGCAACAATACACTGTAAATAATCCAATAATTAAACTCAAACATGCCTCAAAATTATTATAAAACCATCTACAATAAAATGTCCAATGTCCAAAAATTAAACTAATTCTCGGGAGTTCCACAATACTTATTGCAGTTTCTAAAACGTCTAATAAAGTCCCTACCAAGCCTAAATCTCTTAGAACTCTCTTGCTCAGCTCCTCAACTCCTCAAGCGTGACGATTATCTGCACGAATTGTGAGGGTGTGAGCTTTAAAAAACTCAGTAAATGTTAATAAAAATGACTAGTAAATCAACATCCAAATCATACTTAAATCACATCCAATCAAGCACCAATTATCAGCCATAATAATGAAACATGTCAATTTAATTTCCATATGCTTTATCAATATCAAGAATCAATTATTCATGGCTTACAAACATCGAATGATATAACAACAATCACACAAAAATATATTGGCATACACTTCTCATGGCTTAATTGGGTGATCATACATCGAATAAACGGATCTCCGAACTCCCACAAATATCAAATATAGTCCACCAAGTTGAGCGGGTCGAAGCACACGCTCCCTTATAACGCCTCAAATAACCCAATGAGTGGAGACTCATGCTCAACACTCCTTTATCTAATCCAAATAAATCAGTCCACCTAGAGCCATATGCTCACAATGTCACAAATAAAGGTGAGTACTAAAAAATCCTATGGCATGTCAACTATATCCAATGGATCCACCATGCAGGTTGCCAATATATTCAGTCAAACATAGCATATAAATCAGTCATTATTGTGGTCAATTTAATGTAACAAACTGCTTATGTGTAACATGTAACATAGTTATTTAACATCAAATTAAATCAAGCATTTCATTTGTCATTTTCCAATGTTCAATTACCAATTTTAACACCAATAAATCATGACCAAAAACTCCAATAATCATGCTTTAATCATCAATATAATTAGCCTAATTAAATTGCACAAAACCACCTAAATGCTTACTTACCGTTATTCAATAAAAATTCAACTATTGTACATATAATATCAATCTTGCAAAAATCAGTCATTCAACTATAATTAATCAATTGAAATCATCAATTAAGCTGCTAATTAAACATAAATGAGGGTCAATTTACCAAATTTCCCTTAGAAACACTCACTACACAATTTATTCTACCACAAACAAGTGATCAACGAAGCAAATCCAAGCTTCAATTCTGGTCAGCTCGGTCCTCTTCAAGATTCGGAGCTTCAACAGATATAAAATATACATTACTACCTTTCCAATGCTATAATAAACACAAATTTTAATTAACTATACTAATCAAAATCCTCTCACAAAGATACCTTACCGGATTTGTAACATCAAGTCAAAAACTCGACTCCTCACAAAATCAATCTCTCCAACCCTCCTAAACACTTTCAATCACCCATGTTTCCCTTACTTTATCATTTAATCCTTAATCACCCATGTTTCCCTTACTTTATCATTTAATCCTTTCCCTAAAAAATTTCGTATTTTAAGGTTTATTTGTCATATAAATGCTCTAAATGTTCCTTTGTTTTACAATTAAATCCTATTCAATTAATATTTAAATTTTACTCAAATTACCCCCAATAAAATTATTTTAAAATTCTTTTTCTACCTAAATTGATTATTTTCACTAATAATTATTTAAAATATTTAAAATTAATTTTTCAAAAATATTTTTTTGGGTTATTGTTTAATCGATTTTAGATGAAATTAACCTCCTAAATTAAATTACAAATTACTACAAACCCTATAAATTCCTAGTTTCACACCTAGAACCCGAAAAATATACCCAAAACTACTAGACCTGATTTAGGGATATTACAGAACACAAAATCCAATTGCAATCGTGAATCATCCCTATTAGTTTGGAAGTTAGCATCGGTTTAACATTTTACACTTAGCTTTTCCTCACCTCCATATATAAGGATTGTAGCCTTAGTTCTTCTCAAGTACTTAAGGATATTTTTAACTGGGACCCAATGACCTTCGCCAGGATCAACTTGGTGCCGACTCTTCATGCTTAAAGCATATGATACGTCTGGACGAGTACATAGCATGGAATACGTGATAGACCTAATAGCTGAAGCATATGGAATCTTACTCATATGTTCTCTCTCTTCTGAAGTTGAAGGACACATTTCCTTCGAGAGTGAAATACAATGTCTCATAGGTAAGAATCCTCTCTTAGATTCTTCCATGTTGAACATTTTTAGTACTTTATCTATGTATGTACTTTGGCTTAAACCTAGGAGTCATCTTGATCAATCTCTATAGATCTTTACTCCTAATATGTATGTAGCTCCACCCAAGTCTTTCATAGAAAAATAACTTTGTAACAGCCTATTTTTTAGTGGTGTCAGAAATAATAGTTTTGGGACCACAACTCCAACGTGTCAATCTATAAATATTAATTATTTAATATTTATGAGGTTATTAATGTTGTATTAAGATTTGGTTATAAAATTTTACCGTTTAGATAGTTAATTAATTAAAAATGATTAAATCGCAAAAGTTATAAATGATAGCTCTTAATGTTTAAAGGTGTTAAATAGTTCTTGAATAAATGGGTGGTGGACTAATATAATAATTAAACCATTATAGGTTGTAGTGGATGGTTTTAGGCTTAAAATTGTTCAATTTGAATGAAATTAAGGATGGGTAATTTAGTAAATTAGGAAATAAGCAATATTTTAACAAAATAAAGTAAAGAAGCCATTTTCATCTCTTTGTTTCATCTTGTTCAACCGAAAACCCTAGAAAATTTAGAAGACCATTCGACCAAGCTTGAGTTCTTCAATTGGGTGAGTAAATCTTGCCTGCTTTTAGTAATTTTTATGTTTTTGAGTGCGTATTAGCTTAATCCAGCTAACCCAGGGACTAATTTGTAAAGCTTTCATATGTTTTAAATTATTTCATTACTGAGTTTGAGTTAATATTTAATTTTTATGAAAGATTATTGAGTTTGGTAGCTAGATAGGACTATTTTGTAAAGTAGTTTTTGATAATTTTAAAGTAAGGACTAAATTGTTAAAGTGATAAAATTAATTGTACTTGATGTGAAATAATTGCAAATATGGACTTTAGTGAGACCCTTGAATGTTTTATTAAGTTTAGATTTGAATGAAAATGGTTAAATTGCATGTTTTGGACTTAGGGCCTAAATTGCATAAAAGTAAAATGTTGAGGATAATTTTGTAAAAATGTCAAAAAGAACTTAATTGCATAAAATGAGTTTATTTTTCTCTAGGAATTAGTTAATTGAATGAAATTCTTATTTTAGATCAAGAACGAGATGATAATCATGGAAAAAAGAATTATGGAATAGTCCATGTAGTTTTGTCATCGTTGTAGATTAGTCTAGTAAGTTCTTTCGATTTAATTTCAATACAATTTAAATGCACGTTATAAACTTAGTTATTGAACATTGGTAATTAAATTAGTGCTTGAATTTGGAATATACTTAATGAGTTATTATTGCATTGTTCTCTGATGAAATGTTCTGAGCTAGATGAACATACGATAGAGTGCGATTAGCATGCCAATAGGTTATTTTGCGTGCGGTACGGGTTAGATATGAGATGTGACGATGATTTTTATATATCTTCTATTCACTGAATATATCGAGGTCCTGTATTTTTTACGGACTATCGAGTTATATCACTTGAATCTACAGGCTAGGTACTTAGTTTCGAGGTGTGTTATCGGTTGGATTGGCTCGCATGAGCGTCTGGTGTGTTTTGTATGGTTAACCGTGTACTCAAATCCATATATCATTCATCAGGCATTGTTTATTTGATCATTAAACATTATGAAAATATGGAAAATATTATTGTATTATTATTTAAGCAGTACTCAACTGTTGTAAGTTGTGATTAATAGGAACTCTGTTATTGATCTTGTTATTTGAGTTACTAATTTACTTCGGTAAGCTTTATCATTTAATTGATGAACTTTTTTAGATTACATTTTGTGAAAATTAGGAGATTGGATCAACTCGAAGAATCACACTATCTAGGGATCTCTTTGGTAGATTTTAAATTTAACTTGGCTTATATGGCATGTAATAGGACCATTGGTCATGTTATGTAATGGTTCATAAGTATTGGTAAGGTATATGTATTGTGCATTTGACATTGTGGTTTGAACAACTAGATGCGGTATGCATGTTGAACCCTAAGTTTGTACATAAATGGTCAAGCATGAAATGGTAAGATTGTTATGAATGAAGTATGGTATGTTGGGTTGAATATGATATGGTAAGTTTGGCCTGAGTTAAGCATGACATTTTTGGGAATTATTGTGAGTCATTTGGAGCATGTTCGTGGCTTGTATTTGTAGTTAAAGAAATGAAAAGTGTAAGTGTTGTTTCTAGTGTCAATGAGGGCACGTTGATTAGTTAGTTAGGTGCTTGGATGGATAAATTATTCTCTTTTGTGGTAAGGTGACTTTTTGGCATGAATTGAAATTGCTAAGATAAGATTTCTACCATTATTAGGATAAGTGTCGATACTTTGGCATTTGGTATCGATACTTGACCAAATGAACAGTATCCAAACAAAAAAAAATTGCCAAAATAGTATTGATTTTAAGTTGAGTATCGATACTTTTCATGAAATATCGATACCACTAACTAATTATCGATACCATTGCTTTTCTAAGAAAATAAACTTGAATTTTGGTATCGACTTGTCTAAAGGTATCGATTAGGTATCGATACCAACTACAAGACTTTCATTTTTGTGTTAAAACTTATTATTTTTGAGATTTAATCCAATTATATGATAAAAGTTCAAAAACAGATCCTCTTAGGGTTCTAAAATTGAATTATTTATATTAGTTACACGTGATTAATGTTTTAAATATTAGATCCTTGTGTGTAATAAAGTGATTATCAATGATTTAGTTTTGTCGAAACATCACTTACTCAAGTCTGACATCCGGGTCAAGTAAGGGGGTGTTACAAACTTCCTAACCAAGTCTAACAAACTGTAGAGTAAGTATGTCATTTCCTATGATAAGTATGTCATCTATATACAGCACCAAGAATACAATAGTGTTCCTACTAATTTTCTTATAAACACAAGGCTCATCTTCATTTTTGATAAAACCAAACTCTTTGATCACATCATTAAAACGAAGATTCCAACTTCGAGAAGCTTGCTTCAATCCATAAATGAATCTTTGTAGATTGCATATCTTTCCAGCATCTTTTGAATCGACAAAACCTTCATGTTGTGTCATGTAAACATCCTCTTCCAATTTCCCATTAAGGAAAGTTGTTTTGAAGTCCATCTGCCAAATTTCATAATCATGAAATGCAACTATTGCAAGTAAGATCCAGATGGATTTAAACATAGCAACAAGAGAAAAGGTTTCGTCATAGTCTATACCATGAACTTTTCAAAAACCTTTAGCGACTAATCGCCCTTTGTATGTTTGTACATTACCATCCATGTCGTTTTTCTTTTTGAAAACTCACTTGCACCTTATGGGTTTAACTCCTTTAGGTGGGTCAACCAATATCACTACATGGTTTTCTGATTGGAGTCCATCTCATACCTCATGGCCTTAAGTCATTTCTTAGAATC
This sequence comes from Gossypium hirsutum, assembly GCF_007990345.1. Classification (NCBI taxonomy): domain Eukaryota; kingdom Viridiplantae; phylum Streptophyta; class Magnoliopsida; order Malvales; family Malvaceae; genus Gossypium; species Gossypium hirsutum. Next base: position 22,349,369 of record NC_053449.1, on the reverse strand, counting down.
TAGGCTTGACATCACTTCTTGATAAGTTTTAGGCTCATCTTAATCCATAAGTAGAATATCACCATGTGCTATAATGAGAAATACATATCTCCCAGGTACATGACGTTCTCCTAAAGATCTTTGCGGTAGTTGTGTTTCCAAAATAGTTGATTGTTTCGCAACAATTTGTGGAGCATGTTGTGGTTAAATCTCTGGTTTAGTATTCTGTTTTTGTTTTCGAATTTCTCCAAGTTTAATTTTTCTACCACTTCCTTTTCTAGAGACAAATTCTCTCTCAAGGAAGATTTCTGTTCGAGCAATAAACACTTTGTTCTCGGTAGGTTTGAAGAAACAATACCTTTTAGTTTCCTTAGAATGTCCCACAAAGATGCACTTTTTGGATTTGTGTTCAAGCTTTGTAGACATTTGACATTTAGCATAAGCTTCACATCCCCAAATCTTCATAAAAAACATACTAGGATGCTTCCTAGTCCACATCTCATATGGTGTCTTTTGAACCGATTTAGATAGAACACAATTTAGTGTGAAGAAAATTATTTCAAGTGCATGTCCCTAAAAAGAAGTAGAAAGATCAGCATGACTAATCATTGATCAAACCATGTCTAGCAGTGTTCAATTCTTCTCTCAAAAACTCCATTCCATTGTGGAATACCAAGAGGTGTAAGTTATGAGACAATCCCACATTCCCTTAAAAGCTCATCAAACTCTAAACTTAAGAATTCTCTTCTTCGATCTAATCGAAGTGCCTTAATACTTTTGCCTAGTCAATTTTCTACTTCATTTTTAAATTTCTTGAACTTTTTAAGGGCTTCAGATTTATGGCACAAAAGATAATTATACCATATCAATTGAAATCATCAGTGAAATGGACGTTCCACTTTCTTTTTCCTTCTTGACCTTTTCAAGATAGGCAAGGCAATTCCGCGTCCAATGCTCAGTCTTATCGCAGTGGAAACATTTTCCTTCCTTAGCAATTCCTCATTTAGGTTTCAATGCAGTTTTTCCTTTGTTAGGTTTGGCTTTTCCATTTTATAGGCTTTGCCTTAGCATTAAGCTTTCCTTTCCCTTTGTCATTGCGAACCATCAAAATGGGCTTAGGTCCAGCACTTTACATGTTACTTTCAGCAGTTCGTAACATGCTAAGTAATTGTGGCAAAGTCTTATTAATCTCTTTCATGTTGAAATTAAGGAAAAATCGGCTTAAACTATATGGCAACGATTGTAGGATGACATTAATGGCCAATTCCACACCTAGAGGGAATCCAAGTTTTTCAAGGCTTTCAATATAGCCTATCATCCTGAGAATGTGATTTCTCACAGGAGTTCCCTCCACCATTTTGCATTGAAATAGAGCTTTAGAGGTCTCATACCTCTCTTGACGTGCTTGCCCTTTATATAATTCCATGATGTGTTGGATCATATCATAGGCAACCATATCCTTATGTTGCTTTCGAAGCTCATGAGTCATGGTGGCAAGCATTAGACATCCTACATCTAACATGTCATCAAGATACTTCTTATAAGTATCCTTCTCAACTCTAGAGGCATTACCTACTAGTTTATTAGGAACGGGTTCTTCAATGACATATAATTTCTGTTCTTGTTTGAGGACATTCCTCAAGTTACAGAACCAGTCAAGGAAGTTCAAGTCGTTCATTTGTCCTTCTTAAGGATAGATCTCTATGGGAAAAACATCACCGATTGAAAATTTTTATCAAAACAGAATATTTTCAAAATCAGAATATTTTTAACTTTCGATCTTTGAGTCTTCTAGCTAGAACAACTTTTGTTCCTAATTTTCGTATGTTACCAGCAAGTTAACTACTAACTTCGAATAACATAAACCCCATTACGCTAAGACAAATCTGTTAACACTTAACAAATTATATATAAAACTCAGTAGGCATCAAAATCAATGATTAACATTTAATCATTGATTGGGGCAAACATATAATCACATAGGTTTAACATATTAATCATACATGGTTTATTAAATTGATTGCATGTATCATATATGCAAAACAGATCGATTAAAACAAATCAAACAACATGTATCTCATACAATCGCATCAACCAATAAATTTAACCCTGAATCTGTATTGTACAAATGGCTCTGATAACACTGTTGGAACGTCGGTAAGCTTCGTAGTGTAATGAAAAAATTATTCCGGCGATCATCAACTATGGATCCATGTACGAGGAATGAGTCGAGTTTAAAAAGAGTTGAAGATATACCTTTACAAAACTAAAGAATGGAGAATAATGTTGTTAGTTGGATTCATTTGAACAATATCAAATGAAGCAACAACAAAAGTGTCTCGGCATCTACTTATTCCACCTAGTTAAGCACGAACAACAAAAACTCTTTGAACTTTTTCAAAGAGAATACAAAATTTTGGCTACTAGACCTAGTTTGATTTTCTTACTCACTCTCTTACTTAATTAGAGATTTTATTCCTTTTATTAATATCCTATATTAAAAATGGAATAATTCCCCTTTTACTTTTTAGAGAAAATCATGGAAAATATTAAATATTATATTCTTTCCAAAAGAATATTAACTTTCATAAATGTTAACTCTAGAAAGTAATTGCAAATTACGTCTACTAGGAAATATTGTTCGTCAAGTAATCTTGTCCGTTAGGCAATACTATCCGCCAAGCAATACTGTCTGCCAGGTAAACTGTTCACCAGGCGATAATGATACTGGCTGCCAAAGATATATGTAAGAGGGTATACACCCAACATTTTGCATACAACCTGTTCGTTTTTAGCATAGGGTGTCACCCTGTAGGTTTTTGTAACGTTAGTAGTAATACTAGAACATTTCTAATGTTACAATAAATGAGTGGCATTTAGCAATGCATCATTGCTACCCAAGTTATAAGAAGTCGTGATTCGACATAACCTTTTTGTTATAAACTTTTCATGTATTATATCTTTTTATCATTTATATCTAGATTGGACACAAGTCATGGTATAGTCACACATGTATAGCCCAATCTCATATTTCTTGATATTTTGAGTAGACTACAATAAATAAGTACGATATTACTCAAATAACTTATTTGAGCATGGCGATGCATTTATAGTCCCACTCCATCAAGTGGCTCAAGATATTACTCACATTATATAGGAGGGATAAATCTTATCGTGATTGATCATATCCCACTACATAGATTGTGGCATACCCAACATCAGTCTTTATAGTACAACCTATTAAGATAGACGTTTAACTATATCAAAATATACAACTCGCGATGTTGGGACAATGATGATCTCAAGTCTAAGTATCATATACATAGTTATCACTACGAGTAATGTTTGTGACTATTACAAAATAATCCAAGAAACATATTCATGGCGGGTCAGTCCAATATGTTGTTCTCTAACACATACTCATGTATTGATTTTGACATCCCGATGTCAAAGACAACACTTTGTCATCAATCAACTACACATTAGTCTCAATACATTATTGTTGTCCAAACCCACAATAGTACCTGACTAAGGACCTTTTAAGAATAATCATATCATTCTCAGGACTTTATTATTAATCAGTTTATTATACACATAGAAAAAGAAGTTGAAATGACAATGGTAATCCTTATATTAACGAACAGGGTAAAACGGGTATGTAATTACAATCATCTCATGATGGATATTTGGGCATATTCAAACATAAACAATATAAATGAACTCGGCAACTTAGAAATGTGATGAAATGGACTTGATATTCAATTTGAAATGGCATTGAATATTTTGAATTGTAAATGATACATCTTGGTGATTGATTATAAAAAAGATGGTTGAATTGAATCTTGTTTATTTAGGATAACTTTATGATTTGTTGATTGAATCTGTCATTTTGTTAAGTTATATGATAGTAAAACTAATTTATGTTTAAGTTACTTTTAGCATCTAATGATCATGAACATAAATATATGCTCACCTTGTTGATGTTTTGAGTCTCATGTTTTAGCCAAAGTTATGCAAAAATAAGGTAGCTTTAATGCTTATCTAAAAGCAAGGTAAGCATATTATTTTTCAAATTGAACTTACTAAGCATTTCTTAATGCTTACTCAAGTTGTTTCCTTCCCATGTAGATCATCACCTTGCGGTACTCACCAAGCCAGATCATTAAGAGGCTCACACTATCACCCAATTGGTAGTAATGTGTTTATTTTGGTTATCAAATTTGTGGCATTTAAATAGGTATAAGGTGGATGGAAATTGTCATCTTGGATAGTGGTTTAATTAAGTGTAACATTCTTTCTTTTTGGCTTGGTATATGTGTGGCAATGAATGTGTAACAGCCCGAATTTGGGGCTAGTCGAAATAGTAGTTTCGGGACCAGAAATTCGACGAGAAAAAATTTATTTTCATTATATTTTTATGGTCTACGATTTCACAAAATGATTTCGTGAAAATTTCGTTCGAAAATTTTGACGTTTGGGCACTCAATTTAGTCAGAAGGACTAAATTGTAAAAAGTGCAAAAGTTGAGTTCTATATGTTAGAGGTGTCCAATTGTTATGAAATTTTAAATTGTAGGTATTTATATGGTAATTATATCATTGGTTAAGTTGGTGGACAAAAATGGGTATGGTTAGGCATGTTTCCAGAGTTTTTCATTAAGGGCATTTTGGTTATTTAGTTATTAAAATGAATAAAAAACAAAATTAAAAGCCAATTTTTGTCCATCTTCAACCCCTAGGCCGAAAATTGCATGGAGAAACCATGTATATGTTTTTGAAGCTTTTAAGCTCGATAGTAAGCCCGTTCTATCCCCGTTTTTAATGATTTTTATGTTTTTGAAATCCTCGTAACAAGTTTTACCTATTTTTACCATTTTTTTGAACTAAGGTTTGTGTTTAAAAATTTACCCATGACTAATATGCATGTATTTTTATGTTTTATGGAAGAATATGAATGTTTGGAGTGTGATAAACGATTTGTACTAAGTAATTTTCGATGAAAATGCCTAAAAGGATTAATTTGGAAAAGTTATAAAATATGTCACAAGCGTGTGAATAAGTGAGTATTATGGACTGCTATAGTTATTAAAATGGTTCAGCTAGGCCTAAAATGCAAGGAAATTGAATAAAAATTATTTTACGAGCCTAAGGGAAAAATCGTAATTTTGTAAAACTTTAGGGCAAAAATGTAATTTTTCCAAAGTATGATTTTTGGACTGGAATGAATAGTGTGAAGGTTATATAAGTTAAATGTATTGTTACAAATCATGAAAGACGAGAAATTGAAACTGATCGATAAAAAGAAAAGTGAGAAAAAGTAAAAAATTCCCGAATGAACCTTTGGAATAAAAAGGGATACGAATGAAGTGACAGAAATGATCACATGTGTGGCATGGATTTTGTGCAGGCCACTATGTAAAAGTGAAAGTGATGGTCACGTGTGTTGTACTATGTGCATGCTACTACGTGTACCAGAGTGATAGGTACGTGAATTGTATTGAACTTAGTGAAATTGAATTGTACGTGAATTAAATGGAAATTGCAAATGATATGATTTGAATTAAATGAATTATTGTGGTATTGAAATGTATATTGGATTGAGAAATTGAATTGAATCGTGAAAATGAGAATCGTGAATTAAATGAATGGAAATGAAGTATTGAATTGCATGAGTATGTATTGGGTCTCAGAAGCCCTATTTGTTACAAATATAGTATTTTGAAGTTATAACGTGAAGATTTATAAAAGCATGTTAAAAATTTGACGAGTTTAAATTTGAATGAAATTTTATAACTCGGTTTAACATGTTTATAAGTGTATGTGTTATGGTAATGCCTCGTACCCTATTACAGCGTCGAATACGGGTAAAGGGTGTTACAATGTGACATCGCTAGATTCGGTATAACGTTTAGACTGGAATTGGGGTGTTACAGAATGTGTTTCATGCTAGTATGAGTGATGTTATACTATTGATGGTTTTGGTAAAATTGAGTGTTATGCTTGATACATAATTGATTTATGTTTGGATTGGCGCATATTATGGTCATTTAGGTTCTTGATGTATGAAAGTGTATAGTTAAGCATGTAATGATCTTAAATGTCATGGTTAATAAGTTTAAAAGAATGGTTAGAAATAGTAAGATTGAAGGATTATGCATAATCCAGGACTTAATATATGTTTTGACTAGATCATGTCAAACTTATTGAATTGTTTTGCTTTTAAATGTTCATAAGGAAACATGTTTGGTTTGACAGTGTAAATATGTAGGATATGGATGATTAAATTGAAATTGAATGTGCCTAAATGTTGATCAAGTTTGAATATCATGTTAAGTAATTAAATTCAAATTTTATAACCTTATGGTAGTATGTTTTGGTAATTATATGGTATAGGTAGAATTGGTAGTTGAATGAAATGGAAATATGTTTTGGATGGAGATAAGTGATTAAGTACCAATTGTGGATTTTTCCAAAAGCAACGACCACATCGCGACCCTGAACCCCAACGCTGCAACGTAAGGTCGACAGTGAGTGATGTTGTGATCTCAGTATACCCAAAGTCTCAACTTTAGTCTGAAACTTTGAGAACTTTACAATTTGGTCTTATGTCATGTTCAGGTTAAAAAAAGAGCTTTCTTAAGCTCGTATTAGACCAGGATATGATTGTGATGCATATTTAGCATGTGTGTGAAACTTGTTTACTTATTTGATTGGTTGAATATTGTAAAATTGTCTAAAGTTTCTTTGGTAACGAATGTAGAATTCCACAGCTCGAGCCCAACAATCATGTCAGGTGAGGGGTGTTACATTACATATGATTTGTAAATGTTTTTAAATTATGTGAAACCATTGGATATGATTTGATGTGTTTTAAGGAAGTTTTAGTATCTTTTTGAAATGTTTGGATATTATGGATATCATAAGTTGGTGTTCTTGATTGGTTTTGGAGTGTTTCAACTTTTATTTTTGGTCTCATGCCTTTCGATCTTGAGGCATGGCACGTATGTCTCGAGATATATTAGTCAGAATACCCAAATACTTCTTTAAGGGTCTCATATCTCCAGACATTAACCCAGTGTTTGAAGACATTAGAGACACAATACTTAAAAACTGTTCCTGAGGCTCAATGTCTCAAACATTTTCACAATGTCTCGAGACATTCTGTCCTACACTATAAAGGGTGTGTTTTTAAGTTCTGAAATGATTTCGAATGATGCCTGGATGTTCTCATTTTGTAATGGTACTTTGGGAAGGGTCTAAAATGACTTTTAAGACCTCCAAAATATTTGAATGATTTGTGAAACTAAGGATTGATCTTGAATTTAGATTTAACATTTTTCTTACTCGAATCAATTTAAAAAGTTTTATTTTAAATCGTTTAAGTGTTTCAAAGTTTGTTTTATGTTTTGGGTGTGTCCAAACACCTAGGAAATTATTCATAAAAATTTACTCAAGTATCTTAAACATTGAGAATCATTTTAAAGAATTTTTATAAAGTTTTATACAATTCGTACCGATGATCAGGAAAAGTATGGGGTGTTATAACGCTTCATACATCCACGAGATATTTCCCTTCCCAAAATATAAAAAATCTAAATAGTTCATTAGTTCTTTAACAAACACACAATGATTAATCAAAGCGATTACATCACTCTCAATTAAGTTCTGAATCTGCAAGAATAGTTGTGGATCATATCTAAGCAAGACCTGATTAGTCTCATCAATAGGTGGATTGTTAACTAAGTGGTCATCTTTATCAATACTCCTTAAAAAAATCTGATGTTTTTGGTCCAATCCAGATAATTAAACCCATTCAATTTATATTGTATGATCTTAGACATCATTGAAACCATCTCGCTTACAATAGTTTTTTGAATCCCTCACTATTGTAAATGACTCAAGAAACCTAACAACCTCAAAAATAGTAACTATTCAACTTGCTAATCAAATTTCTAGCTTCCAAACAGATGAAAACAATAACCGAAACAGGACACCCCACCAGAACTCCTTTGTGAACAGTGTGAAATAGTGGCAAATAGTAACAAAAACCCAAAATACCCCTGAAACCACCACCAATTGATAACCTAACCACTAGGCTTTCATCAAAACCCCGAGTCAATGTTGTCGTCAAAATTTGATGAAAAGAAGACATCCCATACGCCCCCACACTCCAACACATGGATAAAGGATATTGTTTGGTTGGCGCATAAGCCTCACGTGTAGCATCTTAGGCCAGAAAAAAGTTTAGATCAGCTATTGGCATGGTAACGCTCCTTCCTATACCAGCAGTGTAAACTAAAATAAACTTAAAGATTGACTGATGAAGGAAAAAAACATCATCTCTTTATGATTTAAGTATAAATTAACACAAAACCTGAATCGAAAAGCTCTAGTACCAAGTAAGTGAAATTCTAAAGTCTAAAAAACTAAAGATGAAGAACTAGTTTGAGTGAAAAACCACACTTTTTTAAACCCTAAAGTACATATTTATACTATTGCATATTAACAGAAAAAGAAAGAATTTAAAAAAAAATATAACCTATATTTATGACTATACATTATATTCTTAAACAATATGAAACCAATACGACGACAACATGTCACATCTTGGGATAATGAATCCTTTTCAAAGGCCACGAACATTGAAATAGAAAAATATATTCTCTATTCTATAATACTTTCAATTACCTCTTTTCCATTCTTAGGACTCCAATCCTCTTCGCTAACTGAAATTCTGACCACCCTTATCTCCTACAGCTCTCCACCTTCTACGTGAACCGTCATGAATCACCACCACTTCCATCTTGTATCAACAATTAATTTGGTAAGTACTCACTCCCAATCACTAGAAATAAAAAACATGGCATATCCCAACAAATTCCCAAACAATCAGAAATTTCAAAGCTTCTCTACCAACTAAAATTTTCCTAATAACAAAAAGCAAATTGGACCAAACTTTGGCCAACAATACTACAATCCTTACAGTTTGTTCAATAAGTAGAAATATTATCCCCAGTATGAACACTTGTTTGGATGCTACAACCCTTATCTTGAATACCCCTTACCAATTATAGGACACCAAACTAGATCCCAAACCCCCAAAGGTCCACGAACTCCTATTACACCTTAATAACTTAAAATAACAATTCCACAACAACAGGAACCCTAGCAACAACAATGTGAGCATGACCGACTGCAACAATCATTTCTTTAAAGGCATGTAGAATAGTTGATGACAACACAATAAGCTCCCTATAGGCAGGGCCAAGTAGGTGGAGATGAAAGGAATCCCTAATGTCCAATTAGAAGTAGGAGTAGTCGGTACATAGACAAGCTCATAGAGAACAATAACACATCCCTTAGGTCATACACCACTACAGTAATGACTTGAAGAGTAAAGTAGAAGAACTAATGAAAGTGCTCCATGACATGCAAACAGCCTAACCAAGTGGAGCAAGTTCGTTCCCAAGTGCAAACAATCCTTTAACACCCGAAATAGAAAACACCTTTTTCCGGACAATTTCAAGCTCTCCAAAGAAAACTATCACTACATTAAGGACCTTGAAGAACACATTGAGCAATAAAATCACTACATGAAAATTCTAAGGGTCTCAAACGCATTAAAGTACAGAGTATTCAAATGACCATAAAAAGCCATGCCAGGAATTTCTTCATTGCCAATAAGGTCCACCCATATTTTTGAGAAGTTGAAAAGGCAACCCATAAGGAACTTCCTTGCTAACAAAGAGTTAGGCAAAACAAAGACCAATTGTAACGACCCAAAAGTCAATGGTATTGGAAACTGCGGTTTCGAGGACCCCATTTTCGTAACTCTAACTTGTAAATATTTTTATTAAATATTTACGGAGTTATATTAGTAACATAGTGAATTTCAGTTAGGTAATTTTGAGGAATTAGGGTTTAATTTAAGTACAGGGACTAAATCAAGTGAGTGATAAAAGTAAGAATTAAATTAAATTATAGGGTGGAACTAGATTTAGGGACTTATTAAATAAATAGGCCATTATATACTTAAGTTTTTTATGGTGGATAGTCATGGTTAGTATTATATGTTAAGTATATTATAATACTTAAGATAAATTTTGTTAAAATAAAAGTAAAAATGTAATAAAAAAATAAAAAGAAAACAAATAGTATAGTGGAGAGAAAGAGAAACAAACACATTTTCTTGCTCTTTTACTCTTTTGTATGCCGAAATCGAGATTGAAGAAAAGGAGCATTCTGCCATAACCCTTAAATTTTGAAGCTCAATTTGGTTAGTATATCTTAGTCATTTTTATATAAATTTTATGTTTTTGGAGTCTCATGTTCATGAGCTAGCTTACCCATGTTAAAAATTTTGGAATTGTTGAAGTTTATGGAAGTTACCATTGTAGAGAGAATTAAGTTTTTTATGTTAGTTTAATAGATTTTGAGGTTGGAAGCGAAATAGGTCTATTTTGTAGAGTCAAGTGATGATTCCATTCAAAAAGGACTAAATTGTGCACGATTCAAATTTAGGGGTTTAATTGATATGTAGGGAGTCCTATAAGGACTCTAGGAAATTTTGGTTTAAAGTTGGGGGTTATATGTGGAAATTTTATTAGTCCCGATTTCGAGGGCAAAATTGAAGTTCATGCAAATGTAGTATAAGTTTTGAAATTGAATGCGAATTAGGTTGTGCATTTTTAATTTATTTTAATTGTTTTGTTCCGTAACTAACGTTGTCCCGGAAACCTCGAGAAAGAAGGGAAAGACAAGGTCAATGACGAATAGCTCAAAATTTACGGTTTGTGTTTCTATAATCCAAACTATTTTAAATGTTGCTTTTATACATTGCATTATTTGGTAAGTATATATGTATAAGGTGAGATAGTCTTTTGAAATGTTCTTATTGATATGCGAATTGGAATTGGAATGAGGTGATTGAATGATTATTAGTGACAAGGTGTTAAATTGCATAGTTGTAAAAATGTTATATAATGTAGGTGATATTGAATTTGATATGAAATGGGATTATAAATTAAATTGGAAACATTGTTACCCTATTTACTGTTTGCGCAAGGTTAGGTATAATTGGCATGACATAGGATAGAAAGAGTTTAGGGTTTTACGGCTACGTGTCGGGGAGTGCTAGGCACCCCATTTGTCAGTTATACCGACCAGTGCTGGGCACATCTATTTGTCGATTTTACTGGCCTGCGCAGGGCATAATTCATTTCTACAATTTATCCGTCAGGCATTGGGTGCCAAACTTTGATGTGTTGGTTGGATCCACGTATCTGAGTCCGAATCAGTTAGTAGGGGGATAATAAAAAAGAAAAGTTGGAATTGTAATATGTGAAATAAATGAATGGAACCAAGATGGTATTGAACTTTGAAGACTTAAGTAATGAATACATGAAGTGAAAATGTGATGATTCATGAAATTTTTATGTTTAAATTAATGAATAATAAATTAAATGTTTCCTTGTGTTTATTTTATTTCATTTTTAATCATGTAATTGAATGTTGATATTATGTTTAATTATTCGGATTATAGATTCATTAATGAGTTATACTTAGCGTACATTACTTTTCTCCTGCTCAGGTTGAGTACCTTGTAGTTCTATCACCAACTCAGCATCTAGCAACGATCCCGAATTCAAATGTTGGTGAATAGTCTTTTGTTGGTTTTGGCATGCACGTAGGTTATGATATGCTAGTATTGGTCATTTTGTATCTTGATGGTTCTTATGAAATGTAAATATGTATAAGTGTAATGGAAATTATCTTGATTTTGATAACTTGTTTGGTTGATTGTTTCCATGTGTAATGCCTAAATAGATGAGATAATACCATGGTATGATTATATGATGCTTAAGTAGTTGAAGGTGAATATGTTAATTAATGAGAACTGAATTGGTATTTTGCATGCTCTTCTAGTTAAGCCCTATATAATGGAAATGGTTGAGGTGCCTCAATGGCATATTGGTTAAAAGATCTAAGTTGATGTATTTAGTGTGGAATTAGTGTTTAAAATGGAGTAGTACATGAATAATTATGTCTCTAGTTAATATTTTGCTTGTCTATAAGTATATTTAGGAGTGCTATTTAAGTGTAGGTGAAATTGGGCACAAAATAGGCTTTTAAAAATAAATTTTACCATTTCTAAAATCAAGTATTGATATTTTTGCATCTGGTATCGATACTTAACCAAATGAATAGTTTTAAAATTAATAGAATGCTAAAATGGTATCAATTTTTAACTGAGTGTCAATACTTTTTCATAAAATATCGATACCATAAAATAAATATCGATACCCTTGTTTTGCCAAGAAAACATAATTCAATTTTGGTATCAATTTTTAATAAGGTGTCGATTAGGTATCAATACCAACTGCAGATTTTCAAAATTAACCATTAAACTTTGAAAATTTTCATTTCAATTCTTTTTCATGCTTGAAATTTTCAATTAGGTCCATGTAGATTACAAATTTTCAATCTTCTTGATTATATGTGATTTGATGATAAGTATTTGAAATTTTTTTTAGTAAATTATATATTGATTGTTGAATTTGGTTGTATCATCTTATTACTCAGGTCCAACGACCGGGCCAGGTAAGTGGTGTTACACAAACTTACTAGGAATTAAATAGCAACAGAGTGAATCTATCAAGGTTTTCACTCATCATTTCAACATGACAGCAATTGAATGTCGCAACCTAACCTATGACTAGGGTGTTCATGTCTTTTTAACAAGTTTGGGACATGAGCATCTTAGGTACACCTTGACCAATGAAAAACCAAAACAACATAATCATGTTTATGAAAAGTAAACATGTCTGCAAAAAACAAAAGACATAGCGCGAGCTTATAACGCCCTAAAATTTTTGATGTTAGGATTTACACAATTTCGAGATATCAACCATGAAAAATTCTCAAGAAATGAGACTATATTATTTGCATGATAATGTTGAAGGGACTTGACATCAATAATTATTATCAAATCTATTATCTAATGCAGTTATTAAAACTAAGTATCTAATGCAGTTATTAAAACTAAGTATATATTATTTTGTAAGGAAGCTAAAATTGAAAGGTAGAAGCATGAAATGATTGTTAATCATCAAAGGAAATGGAGAGGACTAAAGTATAAATTTTACAATGACCATAAGAAAATTAAAACCAAAAGAAATCGAAACCAATAATTAAGATAAATTTAATTTTCATAAACAATCAAATATTCATTAGTAATATTATTACTACCAAAAGATAAAAAAAATAAATAAATAATTATTCTTTATTAAATTTAACTTGAAATTAATAATAAATTAAATTAAATTTTATAGAAAAAATTGAATACCTAAAAGAAAACAAAAAATAAATTTAGTTTAGTCGTTATGTAATTCAATATGTACCGTTGGATCTTTTGGAGTTCAACTATAAATAAAAGTAATCTCCCTTATTTGTAACAATCTCATTGTACTTTATCTTTTAGTTAATAAATGTATTTGAGAGCATTTACTCAAATATTTTGTGACGTTGCTTTATGATGGGTTTTTTGTTCTATCCACTCTTTTGTCTTGTAATACCCCTAACCCATATCCGTTGTCGAAATAGAGTTACAGAGCGTTACCGTAAAAATATAATTCAAATCATTCCTTTCCAATCATTTTGTAAATCATAGCGTAACATGCATATCGTCCCTTATTTGAGCCCTCGAGGCCTTAGAAACACTTTAAAAATGATTCGGGACTAAATCAAAAATATTTAGAATTTTACGAAAAAGATAGAAAATTTCACATTGCAGGGGTCACACGGTCGCGTAACAGACCGTGTAACATTCGAAATAGGGACACACGGTCGTGTCTCAGCCCGTGTCTGTGCTCGTGTAACTCTTTGACTTGGGTTACACGACGAAGCCACACACTCGTGTGCCAAGCCGTGTAACACTCGAAATGGCTTCACACGCCCATGTATCTGGCCGTGTGCTAGGTCGTGTAACTTTTGAAAAGAAACCTTTAAAACTTACAGGGGACACTCAAGCCATTTCCTTCACCCACCTCAAACATGCACTTAAATATCATTTGCACATATGACCAAGGCATCAAAACATGTTCAAACATGCATAAAATGACCAATTTCAAATGGTCAAATTCCATTCAACCAATATGCCATATAGGTACCTCAAACACATACATTAAACATACCTAAACACGTGCATATTTAACCATTTATCAACTAACTTATTTCCATACCAAAACATATCACAATTGACACATACCAACCCTATCATATTGGATTCATGCCATACCAAAATAACTTTACCATTTGGACCACTTCTCACATGTATCAAAACGATCTAAATGACACCAATCTAGCCATTACCAAATGATTCCAACAACCAACATATAAACATATCATATTTTAATCATGCACATCTATTCAAAAACTTTCCAAAGCATACCATAATTTGACCATGTTGTAGTCATTTCACCACCTACCATTTTAGCTATTCAAACATGCATATTAATACATTGTCAAAATAACACACATCAATAAGGCATCAAAAGTACCAAGGTTACACCAACCACAATAACATATATATGCCAAACTCACAAACTAACATGAACCACAAGTCCACCTATACATACCAATATAACCTTGATCAAGACATCAAAATCTACTATATAATCGTTGGATAGTGTGATAGATCTCCGACGAGTTTCTAAACCGATTGAGCTTCCGATAATCTACAAAGTAAGAGAAAGATGACTACATAAGCAATGAATGCTTAGTAAGCTCATATAAACTTTAAACATAATATTCCATTTCAAATATGGACTTTATAAGTCATGAATAACTCTATACCAATGCCTCACGATTTATCAAACTACATAACTATCATCTTACAAATAAATAGGTTCATTAACATCCTAAATACACTCCATTTAACATAATAGGTCTTATAAGTTGAATTACATAATCATCAACCTTATCTTAAAACAATGAACCATCTCATGTACTTACTTACTATCCCATTACTTAGCAATAGCTTAATTACGTTATCAATTTACGAATTAGAGTACTTATTCATGACATAAGTAAACTCGCACATAGCTTAAGTAAATTTCTTCCTTACAAGTAAGTCCTTTAACTCAACAGTTGTGACAACCCAAATTAGACCCTGGTCGGAATGTGGTTTCGAGACCACATTACCGAGCCAAAAACTTATTTTTTGTGTTTTAATTGCATAAATTTTTGTGTGACAGTGAATATATGAGAAATTAAATGCTTAATATTAGCTTTAGGATTGTGAATTAATTCAAAAAGGACCTAGTTGACGAGGTTAGAAAAGATGATAGATGAATTATAAGGAGTAATTAATAATAGGGTGAGGAAGCATGGCTTTGCATGTCAAATTGCCCATAAAATACATGGTGGCCGGCCAAGGAGTGATGATGCTCCACTCATTCTAATTTAATATGATTTCTTTTGGTTAACAAATGATGGGGATAATAATAGGAAAGTGAACAAAAAAAAAGGGTGTCATACTTGCCATCTCCTAGCCGAAAAACCAAGAAAAAGAAGGGGAGAAAAACTTGGAAAGAGTTCGGCCATTGCTTGTATCTGAGGAGTGTTTGATGTTGTGGCATGAAAATGAGGGAGTTTGAATGCTTAATGAGGAGGGAAGAAGGAGTGTTCATGTTTTCTTTCTTTTGCAATTGTCGTAACTAGAGGAAGAAGAGGAAGCAAGATTCGGCCAAGGTGGTCCTTTAGATCAAGGTATGTTCAATGATATTTTTGGAAGTTTACACAACCTTTGGGGATGAGTCTAAATTCTATCTATCCCATGGTTGGATTTGGGGTTGTTGGAGAGTTAGGATTCGGCTAAGGAGCTTAAAAAAATTTTAGTTGATACCTTGATGCTATTAGCATGCTAGTTATATGGATGTGTTAAGTTGCTTGTTATGTTAGCATGAAAGTTGAAATTGTTAAGCTATTTTGTTGGAGGTGCCGAATTTAGGACTAGGAAGAGAATGAGTATTCGGCTAACATAGTGGAAAGGTGGGTGTTGCCGATTGCTAGATTTAGAATATGGGAGTGGCTATAATGGGCATTAAGATGTGGAACTTAAGAAATGTAATTATATGTGGATTTACATGATGTTACAAATAGATGTGAAAATATGCTAGATTAGGAAAATTCGATTAAGTGTTCATGAGATGAAATTAGGTGTTTAAATGATGTTATAGTTGACATTGTACATGTATACATACATTCGGCCATCTAATTGAGTATGAAGGTGGTGTTAAATCTAATTGTGATGCCCATTCCGAAGTATATATATATATACATATATATGTATATATACACAAGTATGCCCATTCGGGATGTTACCTTTAATTATGTGTATAATCAACTAAATGGGTAATTAGTGAGGATGGTTGCCGAATATACAAACATACATAAGCATGTGTAATTGAATTATGAATGTTTAACAAGATGGTTAAACTAGTGAATTATTGATTAAGCTCAAGGAGCTAAAGGAGGAGAATCAAGCAAAGGCAAAGAAAAGATCACTGAGTAGCCGAGTTGGAACCGTCTTACCCAACACAAGGTAAGTCATTAAGCATGTAGTTGGTATTATTTCAATGGTCATAATGTTTATGTATTGATGCTGAATGGAATGAATAAATATACATATATATATATGCATGTACGTATGTGATGATGAAATTGTTGAATGAAAGAAAAGAGGTAAGATGTACTGAGTTGTTGATCTCGGCACTAAATGTGCGGGTATAACCATTTATGACCATGAGATTGGCGCTAAGTGCGCGGGATTAAATTGTACAGCACTAAGTGTGCGATTTGACTATGTTGCACTAAGTGTGCGGAATGAATATGATGCACTAAGTGTGCGAATTGACCATGCGGCACTAAGTGTGCGAGTTTGACTATGTAGCACTAAGTGTGCGATTTGATTACGTAGCACTAAGTGTGCGAGTTGATTATATAGCACTGAGTGTGCGGACTCAATATACATTCGTGAATCATTATGGACACTATGTGTGCGACACTATTGAGTCGATCGCGGACAGCGGATCGGGTAAGTGTCTTGAGTACATGGCTAATAGGTGCTATGCTTATATTTGGTGTTGAGCTCGGTAAGTTTGAACCTCTGTGACAAATATACTTGAAGTCACGTACATAAAATTTATCGTAGGATGGGTGAAAGGCCGTTTAGTCGTTTGATTGTAACGAAAATAAATTGATTTATGAAAATGCTTCAATGTCCTATTGATGAGTATATGGAATGTGAATGCATGAATTGATATGAAACTGAATCGATAGGTTGGAGGAACTATGGTATGGTTCGGTATGGATGGAGTAAATTGTCTCGTTCCATTTTGTTTCCTCTTGTGATAATGTTATTGATGGATGGTAGTGCATTGCTTATGACTTACTGAGTTATAAACTCACTCGGTGTTTCCTTGTCACCCATTATAGGTTGCTTGGACTCATCTATTTTTGCGGGGTCAGGCCGTCATCGAAGTCATCACACCGGATAGCAAGTTTTGGTACTTTCTTCTTAGTTAGCTTAGAAGAACATTTTGGCATGTATAAGCTATTACGTTGTGTTTGAACTTTGGCATGTAAACTTTAAGCCATGCGAAAATGGCACGAATGTTCGATTGAGTTGGATCAAGGGTAGGCATGAAATGGACCTAGTTACTTTCGTAACAGATGCTGGCAGCAGCAGTGTCATGAGATTGAAAAATCACTAAAAATAGTAGGAGTGGAATTAATTGATGAATAAATTATGTAATCGAAGCTCAATGAGTCTGTTTTCATGAGGAAGTAACGAAAAGATCATATGGGCAGTTTATTAAGAGATAATCAGATTTTTGTGGGACAGGGCCAGAACGGTTTCTGGATTCCCTGCTCCGACTTTGGAAATTCATTATAAATTAACCAGAGATAATTAGGGGTCGTACCATATGTGTACAGATTCCTCTCTGAGTCTAGTTTTCATAGAAACAAACGGCATCAGTATTGAAGCCCCGTGCAGGGAGATATCCAAGTCGTAATGGGCAAAGGTCAGCGTAGTCGACCCCTGCAACATGGGAGACTTTGACTAATAAACTGTACTAATTGGCCCGACCAAAAATTCTAGAAAAAAATACATAGATGGGCACATGAGTCTAGTTTCTGGGAAAAATTACGAAACTGATTTTCGAGTTACGAAACTCAAGATATGATTTTTAGAACGACTAGTACACAGATTGGGCAGTGTCTGGAAAATAAATTTTATAAGGGGTTAAAGTCAGTTAACACCTCGTGTTCGACTCCGGTGTCGGTTTCGGGTTCGGGGTGTTACATTTGATTGGTATCAGAGCTATGGTTTAGTCGGTTCTAGGACTACCATAGCGCGTATGAGTCTAGCTATACATGCCGAATGTTAATGTTTAAATGTGTGATGACTTCTGACGGTTGAAATGTTTTTGTTTTGATTAGTAAATGGACCCCGGTGAAGAAAGAACCCTAGCGGATGACGTTGAGAGTGTAGCGGCTGCTCCTGCACAAGGGACGCCGCCTGTTGAACCTCAGTCATCTTCGAATAATCAAGGTGAGGGGGCTAAACAAGCCTTCTTTACCATGATGAATGAGTGGGTCACGCAATATGCCCGAACCAACCCGGCTGTCCAACAATTCCCAAATTTGAATAATCCACCCCAAGAGCCTGTAATGCCATCAGTCGCTGATCCTGTGAGGCTGAGTAAGCCACCTGTAGACTTGATTAGGAAGCGTGGGGCCGAGGAGTTCAAGGCCATAGTAACTGATGATGCCGAAAGGGCCGAGTTCTGGCTTGATAACACCATTCGGGTGTTCGATGAATTGTCATGCACACCCGACGAATGTCTAAAATGTGCTATATCTTTGTTGCGAGACTCAGCCTACTATTGGTGGAGGACCTTGATTTCCATAGTCCCGAACGAGCGAGTAACTTGGGACTTCTTTCAAACGGAATTCCGAAAGAAATTTATTAGCCAACGGTTCATTGATCAGAAGCGTAAGGAGTTCTTGGAACTCAAGCAAGGCCGTATGACTGTATCTGAATACGAACATGAATTCGTAAGACTCAGTAGGTATGCCCGGGAGTGTGTAGCTGATGAGGTTGCTATGTGCAAAAGATTCGAGGAAGGATTGAATGAAGATTTAAAGCTACTAATGGGTATTTTGGAAATAAAAGAATTCGTAACACTAGTCGAACGGGCCTGCAAGGCGGAAGAACTTGGAAAGGAGAAGAGGAAGGCTGAATTTGAAGCTAGAGATTATCGTAAAAGATCGACGGGTAAAGCTCCGTTCTCAACTGTAAAGAAGTTCAGGGAGGACATTAATAAGTCGAGGGCGACTGCGGGAATTTCCATCAGGGCAAGACCATCGATGGGCTCCCGAGCTACTTCGGTAGCTAGTGTGGGCAATAATCGTCACGAGAAACCTGAATGTCCCCAATGTGGAAGACGACACCTAGGTGAATGTTGGGGCAAGTCTACTAGCAGGGCCTGTTACGGATGCGGTTCGAAGGACCACTTCATTAGAGATTGCACGGAGCTGGATGAGAAGAATAAGATTCAAGGTGCAAGACCTAGTGGAGTGACATCTAGAGGTAGACCACCGAGAATTTTAGGAGGCAGGGGTGGTAGTCAGAGGGGGGCCTCTGATACGGCCGATCGAGCCGAGAACCGTACTCCTGCTAGAGCATATGCCATTCGCGCACGAGAGGAGGCATCCTCCCCCGACGTCATCACTGGTACCTTCACTCTCTTTGATACTAATGTGATTGCATTGATTGACCCTGGTTCTACTCATTCATATGTTTGCGAAACCTTAGCAACCAGTAAGACTCTACCTGTTGAGTCTACTGAGCTCGTAATTCGAGTATCAAACCCTTTGGGTCAATGCGTACTTGTTGATAAAGTGTGTAAGAGATGCCCTCTAATAATCCGATAATCCTGTTTTCCGGCCGATTTGATGCTTTTGCCATTCGACGAGTTTGATGTTATTCTTGGTTTGGATTGGTTAACCGCGCATGATGCGGTTGTGAATTGCAAAAGCAAGACTATCGATTTGAGGTGCGCAAATAACGAAATAATCCGAGTTGAGTCTGCGGACTTAAGGGGGGTTGCCAGCTGTAATATCAGCAATGTTGGCCCAGAAATATGTAAGGAAAGGGTGCGAAGCATACCTCGCGTATGTACTTGATGACAAGGAGTTAGAAAAGAAACCCGAATCGGTGCCGGTGGTTTGTGAATACCCGGATGTTTTTCCTGAAGAGTTACCGGGTTTGCCACCTGTTCGGGAGGTAGAGTTTGGTATTGAGCTTGTACCTGGAACTACGCCAATTTCGATCGCTCCGTATCGTATGGCACTAACCGAGTTAAAAGAGTTGAAAGCTCAGTTGCAAGAATTGACGGATAGAGGTTTCGCTCGACCGAGTTTCTCACCTTGGGGTGCACCAGTATTGTTCGTGAAAAAGAAGGACGGAACCATGAGGTTGTGCATTGACTATCGTCAACTGAATAAAGTGACGATAAAGAATAAGTATCCGTTACCGCATATTGATGATCTGTTCGATCAATTAAAGGGAGCATCGGTGTTTTCAAAGATAGATTTGAGATCGGGTTATTATCAGTTGCGGATTCGAGATTCGGACGTACCCAAAACTGCTTTCAGAATGAGGTACGGTCACTACGAGTTCTTAGTGATGCCGTTTGGGCTCACTAATGCCCCTACGGTGTTTATGGATTTGATGAATCGGATCTTCAGGCCGTATTTGGATCGGTTCGTAGTTGTGTTTATTGATGACATCTTGGTCTATTCAAGAGATGAGACCGAACATGCTGAGCATCTGAGGCTAGTGTTGCAAATTTTGCGGGATAAGCAGTTATATGCTAAGTTCAGTAAGTGTGAGTTCTGGTTAAGAGAGGTTAGCTTCTTGGGTCATGTGGTATCCGCATCGGGTATTCGAGTTGACCCGAGCAAAATTTCAGCCATACTTAACTGGAAGCCTCCGAGAAATGTTACCGAAGTCCGGAGCTTTCTAGGGCTCGCCGGTTATTACTGACGATTTGTCAAAGGTTTCTCGATGATAGCCACACCAATGACGAAGCTACTTCAAAAGGATGTTAAGTTCGAATGGACGGAGAAATGTCAGAAAAGCTTCGATCAACTGAAAACTCATTTGACTGAAGCTCCAATTTTGGTGCAACCCGAATCGGGTAAAGAGTTTGTCATTTATAGTGACGCATCCCTACTTGGGCTGGGTTGCGTATTGATGCAAGAAGGTCGAGTTGTGGCCTATGCGTCGAGACAATTGAAGCCACATGAGAGAAATTATCCGACCCATGATCTCGAACTAGCCGCCATTGTGTTTGCATTGAAAATATGGCGACATTATTTGTTTGGCGAGAAGTGCCATGTGTTTTCGGATCACAAAGTCTCAAATATTTGATGACTCAACGAGACTTGAATCTGCGACAAAGACGTTGGCTTGAGTTGTTGAAAGATTACGAGCTTGTCATTGATTACCACCCGGGAAAGGCTAATGTGGTTGCGGACGCCTTAAGCCGAAAATCACTGTTTGTTTTGCGAGCGATGAATGTACACTTGTCTGTTCTACCTGACAATGTGTTAGTAGCTGAATTAAAAGCCAAACCATTATTGACTCATCAAATTCGTGAAGCTCAGAAAGTCGATGATGAATTGGTTGCAAAACGAGCTGAGTGTGTTCCGAACAAGGAATCGGAGTTTCAGATTGATGATGATGGTTGTTTGAGGTTTAGAAGTCGTTTGTGTGTTCCAAGGAATTCGGAACTCATTCCGATGATTCTGAACGAAGCCCATTGTAGCCGAATGTCAGTTCACCCGGGGAGCACGAAAATGTACAACGACTTGAAACGTCGATTTTGGTGGCATGGTATGAAACGAGACATCTCCGACTTTGTTTCGAGATGTTTAATATGTCAACAAGTGAAAGCAGAACATCAAGTGCCTTCAGGATTACTTCAGCCGATCATGATACCCGAGTGGAAATGGGATCGAGTCACAATGGACTTTGTGTCCGGACTGCCATTGTCAGCAAGTAAGAAGGATGCGATTTGGGTTGTTGTTGATAGACTGACTAAGTCGGCTCACTTTATCCCCGTGCGTACGGATTTTTCATTGGATAAACTAGCCGAATTGTATGTTTCTCAGATTGTGAGATTATATGGAGTACCTATTTCTATCGTGTCGGATAGAGATCCGAGATTCACCTCGCGATTTTGGAAGAAATTGCAAGAAGCTTTGGGTACCAAGCTGCATTTTAGCACCGCTTTTCATCCACAAACCGATGGTCAATCCGAGCGGATAATTCAGATACTTGAGGATATGTTGAGATGTTGCATCCTCGAGTTTAATGGTTCATGGGAATGGTATTTACCTTTGATTGAATTCGCTTACAACAATAGTTTTCAATCAAGTATTAAGATGGCACCTTACGAGGCTTTGTACGGTCGTAAATGCCGTACCCCAATATTTTGGACTGAACTTAGTGAAAGTAAGATCCTTGGGGTTGATTTGATTAAGGATGCCGAACAGAAAGTTCGAGTAATTCGCGAAAGTTTGAAAACCGCTTCGGATCGTCAAAAGTCGTATGCGGATTTGAAAAGAAAAGACATTGAATATCAGGTTGGAGACAAAGTGTTTCTCAAAGTTTCACCCTGGAAGAAGGTGCTTAGATTTGGTCGTAAGGGCAAATTGAGTCCGAGGTTCATCGGTCCGTACGAAGTATCCGAACGAGTTGGACCCGTTGCATACCGATTAATTTTGCCCCCTGAGCTCGAAAAGATTCACAATGTTTTTCATGTCTCGATGCTTCGACGATATAGGTCCGATCCATCCCACGTAATTCCTCCATCGGAGATCGAGATTCAATCTAATTTAAGTTACGAAGAAGAACCAGTTCGTATTTTAGCACATGAAGTAAAAGAACTACGAAACAGGAAAATCTCATTAGTGAAAGTACTGTGGCATAAACACGGAATTGAAGAAGCCACTTGGGAACTTGAGGACTCTATGAAGGATCGATATCCAAAATTATTTACCGGTAAGATTTTCGGGGACGAAAATTTCTTATGTGGGGGAGAGTTGTGACAACCCAAATTAGACCCTGGTCGGAATGTGGTTTCGAGACCACATTACCGAGCCAAAAATTTATTTTTGTGTTTTAATTGCATAAATTTTTGTGTGACAGTGAATATATGAGAAATTAAATGCTTAATATTAGCTTTAGGATTGTGAATTAATTCAAAAAGGACCTAGTTGACGAGGTTAGAAAAGATGATAGATGAATTATAAGGAGTAATTAATAATAGGGTGAGGAAGCATGGCTTTGCATGTCAAATTGCCCATAAAATACATGGTGGTCGGCCAAGGAGTGATGATGCTCCACTCATTCTAATTTAATATGATTTCTTTTGGTTAACAAATGATGGGGATAATAATAGGAAAGTGAACAAAAAAAAAGGGTGTCATACTTGCCATCTCCTAGCCGAAAAACCAAGAAAAAGAAGGGGAGAAAAACTTGGAAGAGTTCGGCCATTGCTTGTATCTGAGGAGTGTTTGATGTTGTGGCATGAAATGAGGGAGTTTGAATGCTTAATGAGGAGGGAAGAAGGAGTGTTCATGTTTTCTTTCTTTTGCAATTGTCGTAACTAGAGGAAGAAGAGGAAGCAAGATTCGGCCAAGGTGGTCCTTTAGATCAAGGTATGTTCAATGATATTTTGGAAGTTTACACAACCTTTGGGGGATGAGTCTAATTCTATCTATCCATGGTTGGATTTGGGGTTGTTGGAGAGTTAGGATTCGGCTAAGGAGCTTAAAAAAATTTTAGTTGATACCTTGATGCTATTAGCATGCTAGTTATATGGATGTGTTAAGTTGCTTGTTATGTTAGCATGAAGTTGAAATTGTTAAGCTATTTTGTTGGAGGTGCCGAATTTAGGACTAGGAAGAGAATGAGTATTCGGCTAACATAGTGGAAAGGTGGGTGTTGCCGATTGCTAGATTTAGAATATGGGAGTGGCTATAATGGGCATTAAGATGTGGAACTTAAGAAATGTAATTATATGTGGATTTACATGATGTTACAATAGATGTGAAAATATGCTAGATTAGGAAAATTCGATTAAGTGTTCATGAGATGAAATTAGGTGTTTAAATGATGTTATAGTTGACATTGTACATGTATACATACATTCGGCCATCTAATTGAGTATGAAGGTGGTGTTAAATCTAATTGTGATGCCCATTCCGAAGTATATATATATACATATATATGTATATATACACAAGTATGCCCATTCGGGATGTTACCTTTAATTATGTGTATAATCGACTAAATGGGTAATTAGTGAGGATGGTTGCCGAATATACAAACATACATAAGCATGTGTAATTGAATTATGAATGTTTAACAAGATGGTTAAACTAGTGAATTATTGATTAAGCTCAAGGAGCTAAAGGAGGAGAATCAAGCAAAGGCAAAGAAAAGATCACTGAGTAGCCGAGTTGGAACCGTCTTACCCAACACAAGGTAAGTCATTAAGCATGTAGTTGGTATTATTTCAATGGTCATAATGTTTATGTATTGATGCTGAATGGAATGAATAAATATACATATATATATATATGCATGTACGTATGTGATGATGAAATTGTTGAATGAAAGAAAGAGGTAAGATGTACTGAGTTGTTGATCTCGGCACTAAACGTGCGGGTATAACCATTTATGACCATGAGATTGGCGCTAAGTGCGCGGGATTAAATTGTACAGCACTAAGTGTGCGACTTGACTATGTTGCACTAAGTGTGCGAAATGAATATGATGCACTAAGTGTGCGAATTGACCATGCGGCACTAAGTGTGCGAGTTTGACTATGTAGCACTAAGTGTGCGATTTGATTACGTAGCACTAAGTGTGCGAGTTGATTATATAGCACTGAGTGTGCGGACTCAATATACATTCGTGAATCATTATGGACACTATGTGTGCGACACTATTGAGTCGATCGCGGACAGCGGATCGGGTAAGTGTCTTGAGTACATGGCTAATAGGTGCTATGCTTATATTTGGTGTTGAGCTCGGTAAGTTTGAACCTATGTGACAAATATACTTGAAGTCACGTACATAAAATTTATCGTAGGATGGGTGAAAGGCGTTTAGTCGTTTGATTGTAACGAAAATAAATTGATTTATGAAAATGCTTCAATGTCCTATTGATGAGTATATGGAATGTGAATGCATGAATTGATATGAAACTGAATCGATAGGTTGGAGGAACTATGGTATGGTTCGGTATGGATGGAGTAAATTGTCTCGTTCCATTTTGTTTCCTCTTGTGATAATGTTATTGATGGATGGTAGTACATTGCTTATGACTTACTGAGTTATAAACTCACTCGGTGTTTCCTTGTCACCCATTATAGGTTGCTTGGACTCATCTATTTTTGCGGGGTCAGGCCGTCATCGAAGTCATCACACCGGATAGCAAGTTTTGGTACTTTCTTCTTAGTTAGCTTAGAAGAACATTTTGGCATGTATAAGCTATTACGTTGTGTTTGAACTTTGGCATGTAAACTTTAAGCCATGCGAAAATGGCACGAATGTTCGATTGAGTTGGACCAAGGTAGGCATGAAATGGACCTAGTTACTTTCGTAACAGATGCTGGCAGCAGCAGTGTCATGAGATTGAAAAATCACTAAAAATAGTAGGAGTGGAATTAATTGATGAATAAATTATGTAATCGAAGCTCGATGAGTCTGTTTTCATGAGGAAGTAACGAAAATATCATATGGGCAGTTTATTAAGAGATAATCAGATTTTTGTGGGACAGGGCCAGAACGGTTTCTGGATTCCCTGCTCCGACTTTGGAAATTCATTATAATTAACCAGAGATAATTAGGGGTCGTACCATATGTGTACAGATTCCTCTCTGAGTCTAGTTTTCATAGAAACAAACGGCATCAGTATTGAAGCCCCGTGCAGGGAGATATCCAAGTCGTAATGGGCAAGGTCAGTGTAGTCGACCCCTGCAACATGGGAGACTTTGACTAATAAACTGTACTAATTGGCCTGACCAAAAATTCTAGAAAAAATACATAGATGGGCACATGAGTCTAGTTTCTGGGAAAAATTACGAAACTGATTTTCAAGTTACGAAACTCAAGATATGATTTTTAAAACGACTAGTACACAGATTGGGCAGTGTCTGGAAAATAAATTTTATAAGGGGTTAAAGTCAGTTAACACCTCGTGTTCGACTCCGGTGTCGTTTCGGGTTCGGGGTGTACAACAATCTTTATTTCATATATACATCTCTACATGAACTTACCATTTCATACTATCCTTACCTTTTCATTGCATAACAGTAAGACATAGCATGTACATCAACCATAGCCACAAGCTAGTGCATTTAAACATAAATCTTTTGAAATCAACTACATGATAAACCATTTCATGAGAAATTAAATACTTTGATTCTTACCACTTTTTCATGCACATAAGTATCTTTCCATTTGGTACATACCATTTCAATGCATATCTTTTAAAACTAACATAATATAATCCAACCAATAGATTGGCACAAGCCTAAGCATCATCAACAACACATGTTAATGCTCAATCATAATTCACTTGAATAACATAAGATAAGTCATTAAACATGAATAACCTCACTTGAAATCATCAATTCCATGAACATAGTCATACTTTTATTTAACATTTCATTTTCATTCCTTTTCATAGTTTTCATAATATACGGCATTGAATACTTATCGTTCCTTCCCTTTTCATGCCCGTTGAACCACTTAGAATAACATCGGATACGCGAGAAAGCTCACACAAAGTGTGCTAAACATATAGTCGTAGCTCACACAAACTATAAAATGGTCTGCTCACACAAGCTGATGGTCAGAATGTAAGCTACACGATGTTGCTCACACAAGCTGATGAGTATCCACAACTAATGTCAGACCTCAGCCATTGGTAGGACATTCAGGTCTAGCCCCAAAAGATGGTAACATGGGTCTACTCACACAAGCTGGTGGTCAGAATGTAGCTACGCAATGCCACTCACACAAGCTTACGAGTATCCGCAACAAATGTCAGAACTCAGCCATCAGTAGGACATTCAAGACCAGCACCCAAAACATGGTAACTCTAATGACATGTCATTTGTATCCTATATATTCCTAAGGTTCAAACAGGGCTCGATAGTCGTCGAACGTCATTTGATTTCCATCTGTCTCTTTACTTGATAAATTGTATAATAACATATATATTGATTCATTTACAATAGAATCACACATTAAACATTCCATTTAATCAACTTTAAGTGATTATAGTTCATACGAACTTACCTGGCTAAATTTGTAGAAATGTCAAAATACATGGGCTATTTGGTAATTTCCCTTCTCTTGATTTTCACTCGTTCTTGATCTAAATTAATAATTTCATTAAATTCATTAATTTAGATAGTAAAACTAATTCATTTTTATGCAATTAGTTATTTTTGACCTTTTACAAAATTGTCCCTAAACATTTTACTTTTATTCAATTAGTCCCTAAGCCTAAAACATGCAAATTAATCATTTTATTGCAAACCCATGATAACAAATATTAATAGCATCCATTTCAGCTATTTTTTCAATAATTTCACATCAAGTCCCTATATTTTTACCTTTTCAACAATTTAACCCCTAATCGTTAAATTCATCAAAAATCACTTAACAAAATACTTATAATTAACAACTAATACCTCAAATTCATCATTTAACATCTAAAATCACAAGGTTAATCAATGGAAAAATTCAAAATCTTTAACAGTTTCAAAAACGAAGGTACGGGATAGCTGACCAAGTTGCAACAATCTCAAAAATAAAAATTATTAGAAACGAGTGAAAAATCACATACCAATTTAGCTTGAACTTGTCAAATTTCTAGGTCTAAAATGGCTCCCTTTTTCTCCTTTACAATTAGTGAAGAAGATAATAAAAGATGATAAAGCTTTTGTTTTATTAATTTTAATTTAGTTTATCAAATTACCATTTTAACCTTGATTAATAATTAATAATTAAATAAAATACAAAATTCATGACCATATTTATCCACTAACTCCTAAATGGTTTAATTACCATTCAAGTCCCTTTACCTTTATTCATTAAGCTATTTAATCACTCAGATCAAATAGTGATCAAATTTTACATCCTTACAATTTAGTCTTTTTAATTAATTAACATCGGAAACATTAAAATTTTTAAACGAAACTTTAATACAACCTTAATAACACACCATAAATATTTTTATAAATATTTACGGCTCAGTTTATAGAAATGAGGTCCGATACCTCATTTTCTAAAATAACTTGACTTTAGGGTCTTGACACTTGAACTTAATTAATCATTTATATAACATAAATTACCAAATCAAAAACTTTTAAAACCATATTTGGGCTCGTAAATATTCGTAAATAATATTTACGAACATACTCATTGGATTTGTGGCCCCAAAACCACTATTTCTGACACTACTGAAAAATGGGTTGTTACATGTCTTTTGAGTTTGCTTCCGCTCTATTTCAGTGCCTTATAGAAATTCGTTTGTGAACTCTCACTGTTCAAATGTTAAGTTGACTTAAGCAGATTTAAAAATAAAAAAAATAAACTAAAATCAGCGATTTTTTAAACTAAAATTCCAACCCCATGACACAATATTGTAACTTTTATATCATATCACAATCGACATTGATCAACACATTAACACACAGTAGATTTTTACACCACATTGAGCCATTGAGTAACTAAAGTTTAAACTTCAAATTTATCATTAAAGCCCATTATATAGCATCAAAAGATTCCAAATAACACTAATCTTAAACGTTTTATTTTAAGCAAAAAATGAACACAAAACCCGAATTGAAAAGCTCTAGTACTATGTAAGTGAAATTATGAAGTTTAGAAAACTAAAGATGAATAACTAGTTTGGGTGAAAAACCACACTTTTCAAACCATAAAGTACATATTTATACTATTGCATGTTTAAATTAAAGGAAAGAAAATTTAAAAAAAAACTATAACTTATATTTACAACTATACATTATATTCTTAAACAATATGGAACCAATACGGGGACAACATGTCACATCTTGGAATAATCAACCAAAATTTAAATAGAAAAAATAGAAAAATATATTCTCTCTCCTATAATAATTTTAATTATCTCTCTTCCATTCTTGGGACTTCAATCCTCTTCGCCAACCAAAATTTCGACCACCTTTATCTCCTATAGCTCTCCGCCCTCTACGTGAACCGTCATGAATCACCACCACTTCCATTTTGTATCAACAATTCATGTGGAGAGTACTAACTACTAATCAGTAGAAAACAAAAAAGATGGAATATCCCAACAACTCCGCAAACAATTAGAATTTCAAAGCTTCCCAACAAAACTTTGCAACAATACTAGATCTTAAGTTCGCTCAATAAATAGAATATATCCAGTATACACTTGCTTATGCTAAACTTATCCTGATATTACATTGTAGGACACAAACTAGATCCTACCACAGGTTCGAATCCAATTACACTTATAATTGATCAATTCACAACAAAAGAACTAGCAAAGCAATGTGGCATGAAACTATGACAATATTCTTAAAGCATGTAGAATAGTAGACGACGGAAATAATCTTAAGACAGGGCAAGCAAGTGAGATTAAAGGAATTGATAACAGAGAGGATAGTCATACATGGACAGCTCATAGAGACAATACACATCCTTAGGTCATACACCAAATAATGACTTAAAGGTAAAGTAGAA